>NC_057811.1:123233354-123366566 GCF_018294505.1 Triticum aestivum | reverse complement strand
TGAGCGGGCCCCGCGCGGGCCTGGCGGGCCGCGGGCGGCCGGGCGCTGATGTGGCGAGGCGCGGTTGGCTCGGGGCGGCGGGCGGATGCGTCCGGTCGCCGGGCGGACATGTCCGGCGGCGCGAGGAGGAGGGGGCTAGGGTTCGTCCGCAAAAATGGAGGGGGAGGACCTATTTATAGGTAGAGGGAGCTAGGAGTGTCCAAATGGGGAGCGGTTTTCGCCCACACAATCACGATCCAACAACCGAGAGCATGGAGTGGGTTTGGATGGGCTCATGGGCTGTGGTGGAGGGGTGTTGGGCTGCAAAGAGAGAGGGGTTTCGGGCTACGCGGTTAACCGTTGGGGCGTCAAACGACCTCCAAATGGAACGAAAATTGACAGGCGGTCTACCTACTCTAAAACAACACCGCACGCCAAGTTTCATCCCATTCCGAGAAAAAAATTTATGCCACTCCCGAAACGAGGTCCGAGAGGTGCAACGGGCACGTGTGGGAGTGTCGGAACGCGAAACGGACAACGGGGCAAAGCATCGGATGCAAGTTTTGAAAATATGAGGATGCAATGCGGATGATGACATGGCAAAATGCAACACGCAAGCAAATGACATGGCAACGACAGCGAATAACTGGGAGACACCTGGCGCATCGAATCCGGGGCGTTACACAGTTAACCAAACCAAGCATGCTTAACAACTTGGAAATATTGCACCCTGAAGAATTGAACATCACATTTGCAGAATTGAACCAAGCAGTTAACTGAACAGCACATTGCACGACATATAGACATATACACTAGAGCAGAAGATTGCATGGTAAAAGTAGATAGCACAATTCACTATAATTTGTTAAGGAAAGGCAGTAGCTAGCAAACTGAACATGGGTCCTTATAGTGAGCTAATAAGACAAGCTACTCCTCATTGTCGGAGATATCGATGACGATTGCTCCTAGGACATGGAAGAGGGCGAGGCCTCCGCATCGTGGGTGCCCTCGTTGTAGTGGTGAGTTGCCTGAGCCGCTCCTGGCACCAACCTGCTGGCTCTCGAGATGAGGTAAGCATGTGCATGCTGAGAAAACACCTCGTAGTCTTCGTTGAAGGCACCGACAGTGGCCTCGAGAAAACACCACGGACTATCATTTAAAGCAGCCAACCACGTCGCGGCGTCGGTGCGCGAGGCGTCAACGGTGGCCTCGACAGGAAGGTGCTCCCCCAAGATCTGGGGTCGGCACGAATGGCAGCCATCGTGACCTCATCCACGCATGCGGCCGCGATTTGCTTCTCTGCTGCCAAATGCTCCTTGAGATCCTGGCTATACTACATGCACCATGGCTTAGGCCGACGCTTATTTGGTGGAGGGGTCAGTGATTTGGTTGGAAGGTGTCGCGCTCACGCCGGTGGTCGGGGCATGTGGGATGTGGAAGGAGGAGGAGGATGGGGGTCGGGTGTGGATTACCTTCCTAGATAGGCGAGACCGAGCAGCGTGAAGGAGGGTCACCGGCGAGGAGGTGGCGCTGCAAGCAAGGAGTGAAGGTTTCAACTTGGAAAGGAAGGCAGAAGCAGGGGAAATGTGGCTTTGGTAAGGGGGAGGGGCGGGGAGGTATATATTTCCGCGGAAGCCGAAAATTTGGAATCGCTTCAGCGAAAAAACTGGCGCGCAAAGTGTCATCAAACACGGTCTCTTTTCAGAGCGGGCTGTGGACTATACCCATTGCACCTTCTCGCGTAAGCCGTATGCGTACTATACTCTAACGGTGCTCCAAGATATTTTGAGCTGCATCTCACACGGTTGGTTATAATAAACTATGTGGGATCTACTTGATTTTTCGTCTTGATTTGAATTACATAATGGGTTCACAGCGGCCATGGACAGTGTTTGAATTGCTAGACCTTTTATCTACAGTGAACATGCAACTATATGTGTGTCATAAAAGAACTGGAATTATTCAGGGTTCTTTTGGACATTTTTATGTATTAAGTGAGTTTTCAATACATTTATGAGCATAATTCAAATTTGAACTACATGCACATGCTCCAGTGCATATAAATTAGGTGAAAAATCAAATCTTTGTCCTTGGGTGCATGCTTAGGTCCCATGCAAGAAATGGGAATGAATGTCAAATACCCTGCCACTGTCACTCGGCCGCAAACATTGAGACACCTGGTTAATAAATTCTAGTAAATCCAAAAATTGTCTGAAATATATGAAACTTGGCATGCTCTCATGGAGCGGCATCAGCATGCCGTGGTAAATTTTTTGTCCTATTTGGGGCAGGTTTCGGTATATGCTTCTCACAAACCAGAGCTTCTCACAACAAGCATGATCGTTTCGGTAGGGAACGCCCCACCTTTGGGGACGAAATGATATCCATTTGCTTCTTATTGCTTTCAAATTTTTTCTCGTGTCAACATAGAACAACAGGAGTGTTGTGTTATTTTTTGTGATTTTTCGGGGTTCATTTGGACATTTTTATGCATTAAGTGAGTTTTCAACACATTTTGTGCATAATTCAAATTTGAACTACATGCACATGCTCCAGTGCATATAAATTGGTTGAAAAATCAAATCTTTGTCCTTGGGTGCATGCTTAGGTCTCATGCAATAAATGGGAATGAATGTCAAACACCCTACCACCGTCACTCGGCCGCAAACATTGAGATACCTGGTATTTAAATTCTAGTAAATCCAAAACTCGTCTGAAATTCATGAAACTTGGCCTGCTATCATGGAGCGGCATCAACATGCCGTGGTAAATGTTTTGTCCCATTTGGGGAAGGTTTGGGTATAAGCTTCTCACAAACCAGAGCTTCTCACAACAAGCATGATGGTTTCGACAGGGAACGTCCCACCTTTGGGGATGAAACGATATCCATTGCCTCTTATTGCTTTCAATTTTTTTCTTGTGTCAACATAGAACAATAGGAGTGTTGTGTTATTTTTTGTGATTTTGCAGGGTTCGTTTGGACATTTGTATGCATTAAGTGAGTTTTCAATGCATTTATGTGCATAATTCAAATTTGAACTACATGCACATGCTCCAGTGCATATAAATTGGTTGAAAAATCAAATCTTTGTCCTTGGGTGCATGCTTAGGTCCCATGCATGAAATGGGAATGAATGTCAAACACCCTGCCACCGTTACTCGGCCGCAAACATTGAGATACCTAGTTTTTAAATTCTAGTAAATCCAAAACTCGCCTGAAATTCATGAAACTTGGCATGCTATCATGGAGTGGCACCCAACATGTTGTGGTATTTTTCGTGTCCATTTCAAGAGAAGGCACACTCGAATAACAGCCAACAAAGGCATTTTGAAAAAATAGCTGCCACTTTAATATCTCAAACGTTTGTATAATTCAAACCGTGTGCGTTATGTTAATCATTCACGTGATGGCATGTGTCTTGGTTCTAATGGCTATAGGTTTTACTGGCTCTTGATCGCAAACGTTTTAGATAGAACACCCGTATGCAAAGTGAGAGCAGGATTTGTGCATCTCTTGAACACAAACGGTTCTTTTGGATGACCCGTGTGAACCACTTACAAACAATTTGGTAGATTTGCATCTGTCATATTGGGTATGTTGCCATTCGTCAAACTAGAAAGATTGACATTTGTTGATCTAGTAACATTTTCATTTGCCAACCTTGTAACACTGCGATTTGTCAAAATATGAAGCTAAAAATCACTAGCAGTATCTAATTTTTGAAACTAAAATTCAGTAATTAAGCATAGATGGAGGCGAGGAGGCGTGTTCAGTCGGGCGTGCAGCGGGCAGTGTAGTACTATTCGATTTGACAGCGGGCGGCGCAGTTCCTGATACGGCTTTAATGCAGACGAGGGAGAGGGTAGCGGTTCCCAAAATGTTGAACGGCCAATGATGCATCCTCCGTCAATTAGCATCGTGTGAATGCATGAGGGAAGTAATGGGAGGAGGATCGGAAAAAGAGGCAGCACGATGTGAATGCAACGCAGTTTGCACTCATATAAAGGTGCCCCTCCATTCGAATGCATCTACCACATCGTACGCACCTAAGTATTTGCCTAAGCACCTACACTAATAAGCGCAAAAGTGCTCACTCCAGACCCATGGCGGCGATGCGCGCAAGCGGCCAGCGGCTGTGCCAGATGGTCCACAATTCCGGCCTGCAGCATGGCACCGTGGATCGTCTCCACACGGTGTTGGCGACCGATTGGTGGATGGCGGCCGTCGACGCCAGCTACGACTCTCAGTATGACCAGATGATCGTTCGCACCACCAACAGGTTCACCGTCGTCACGAAGCTCATGGACGACATCGCCGTACTCCTCCAGCCCACACGCCCGGGCTCCTCATTGCTTGCCACCCTAATCGGCCTCCATGGTCAGAACCTCTTTCAAGCACTGGTGGACCTGCGACTGCCCGCCGATGCCACAAAGAATGTCCACCTGGAGGTCGCGCTCGCCACGAGGCACCTCGCCCTGCAAGAAACCGTCGACCTACACATCCATGTGTACAAGCAAATCGGGTACATAGGTATATACAAGGCCTTGGATGCCATTGCTGAGAAGCACCTTGACCTCGCCACAAAAGCCGCCACTCCTTAGCCACCGTCGGTGGCCCGACGCACTGAGTTGAGGAGGAGGAGGTCGTACATTGATGGATGCATCTTTCTTCTTGCCTCCTGTAACCACCACTGCAATCGCATCATCGTGGCCTTAATTCTTATTGTGCTATTGCATTCTCGTTCTAGACAATACAGACATGTGCAATCCCTTGGCTTAATTATATGCATCACTGTAACTAGTACTCCATCTGTCAATTTATAAGTTGTGCTGCCAGTGTTTGGGGCCGGCGCACGATCACACACATTCGTGTGCATGCGGTTGCGCCGGGCGCGGCGCGACGATGCAGTTACCCGCTGCAAAAACTGTCATGCGGGGACGTGGCATTGACCATTGGGTGGCAATAGTCGGTCATCCGGGTGCCCAATAAAGGATGCAAAGAGGGATCCTACAGCAGCAAGGACCAGCTTCCCTACCGATAGCTCATCTAACAGAACTCCCAAGTTAAGTGTGTTGAGGCTGGAGTAGTCATCAGATGGGTGACCGGATGGGAAGTGGCCTCGATGTTAATTTAACTGATGTGATGGGTCACTGTAAACATTTAATTGCGTTGAATGTATATAGTGCTCCATCATATTAGTGGAATTAACCTCGAGGTCCTCATTTTGTAATTTTACATTTTTTGTTTTTTCTACACATGTTGATTGGCTTGAAGAAGGTCTATCTCGTTACTTTTTGATAATTTTTGTTTTTTGAACACATGTTGATTGGCTTGAATGAAGGTCTATCCCGTTACTTTACGACATGTTTCCAAAACATGGACCTCGATGTTAATTCAACTAATAGGACGGAGCATTATATACATTCAACGCAATTAAATGTTTTCCCAAAAAAAGTGATATGATTTCTGTGAAACTTATAAGTCATGTATGTCAAATTAACCTCTGTGTACTTGTTCTCGAATTAACCTCCGGGCCTTTTTGCCGCGTATCACACACATCTTGTTAAGTTGAACCGTTTATGTTCTCTTCCCTAATCGAAAACAGTTCATTTGACTGAACCATATGCTATATATCACACACACCTTGATTTGGCTGACCGTTTCTATTGCTTTCCCTAATAGCAAACAGTTCATCCGAGCGAACCGTATGCCGTATATCGCACACACATGATCTGAATCGTGTTTGATGCATCCGTCATCGCAAACGTTTTGCACCTTTTTGACGGTTTTTTACACCACGGGTACTCACCAGGTCGTCTCCCGGCTAGGTGGATCAGGCTGATGACCCCCATGGCAGTTCACTAATGGGCTTCTTCGGGCAGCCCATGACATATATGATGAAGATTCCTCAAGACTTGGTGATCAAGACAAGGACTCCTCTCCACCGACATATCTGACTAGGACCTTGTTATCCTAAGCCTCCAGTACATTATATAAGCCAAGGCCAGGCTAATCCAGACATCAACGCAAAATAATTCACCTAGCCCTAGAGTTAGACCACACATTACGATCTCGAGGTAGATCAACTCTGTACTTGATACATCTTCATCAATATGAACAAGAGGAGTACGTAGGGTTTTACCTCCATCAAGAGGGCACGAACCTAGGTAAACATCGTCTCCTTCGTTCCTATTACCCTCGATCCGAGATCCACAACTCAGGGCCCCCTACCCCAAGGTCTACCGGTTTTGACACCGACACTCTGTCTTGAGTAACTCGGTGGGTCCGGGTAGGAATGTTTTGGTGGAACCGAGTTTGACCTGGGGTTTTGGATAGATTGGAATGCAGGAAATTTCTTGAGGGTTTTTAGAGCAATATCTTCAAGCACTTTGAGCAACTGAGTCATGATCAAAACCTCATCCCCTTATAATAGTATTGGCTTTCTATGGACTCAATGTGATCTTGGTTTAGTTAACCAAAAATGAAGAGTCTTGAAACTTTTTCCAACGTGTGTCCTTAGCATTTTGAGGGGTCCACAATCGCATGTCATTGCCATGCCAACATTGAACTTTCCCAAAAGTTATCTTTGAGTAGACATTAGTTCAATGACATATATGTTGCTATTAATTACGAAACCATCTGGGGATTAGTTGCACTTTCAATCTCCCCCTTTTTGGTAATTGATGACAACATATAGATCAAAGTGTCGATAATGGATATAATCAAATGAATATCATTGTCACTTTGAGAAGAATGTGATAAGCAAGAGCTCCCCCTAAATTTGTGCACTATTTAGAATTTGCATTTGAATGCAATTGCACAATCGATTAGGATCATGGGTCACTCTTCCATGTCACATACATCTTGGTGGAGCGTACAAAATGATATGAATGAATTACAATAAGCTCTCATCACCAAGCATACAAGTGAATGATCATAACAAGAATCATCGAGATAGATAGATAAGCATGCATAGCATTGAAGTACGGCATGATCAATCACACAAGCAACATAGTCTCACACAAGTACCAACAAAAGTAACCAAAGTAGCATGAACACAAAGCCAAATGAAACAAAATGAAGCAAAAAAAGCAAGAGACACTCTCTCTCGAAGCACTATGATCTATACGTATTCTCCCCCTTTGGCAACAAGTTACCAAAAAGCTCGAATAAGTACAGAGCTAAGTGTCACCCTAGGCTCCTAGCAAAGAAGTCCTCTGACTTGCAGCTCCGGTGTACATCAATGGAGTGAAGATAAGCGCATCGGCGAATGGTTCTGACGATGTCTGTTGGACTAGAGGGGTAGAAACAACCGGTGCAGCTGAAGGGGCAACCAATGAAGCCACAGCTGGAGCAAACACTGTGGCTCTAGTCTCTCTGACTGGCACTGTTGCTGACCTGGGCATCCTCTGGAACTGAGTGGTCGTTGGTAGACCGGTGCCAACATCATCATCACTGTTGGAGTTAATCTTAGCTTCATCCACCTCCTTCAAACCGTCAACTATGGTCGTCAGCTCGATGGCCTTGACATCAAAATCATGGAACTTGGTTTCCACTATCTTCTCAAGGCTCTCTTGGTTCTTCACGAGGTTGGCAAAACTCCGCTCGATCTTCTGAGAAGCATGGAGAATATATATGATCTGATCAGCCATTTTCTTAAGCACGGGGGTTGTGGAAGAGCTGGGACCAGTAGCAGCCTCGCCTGAGCTGCAACTGAAGTGGGAAGAGAAGCTTCCATTGTCACAGTGCAATCCTCTAGCTCTGATTGTAGTGGCAGGTGCCGACAATCAAGTAGATAAGCTTTTCTACTAACTTTGGAGTTGATGGGCGTATGAATGTGCGGTGCAAATCGACAAGATCATTTTTGATCCGCAGCAGTCCTCTTCACTGTCTCCACAATAAGATCCATCACCTTAAATCTGGTGAAGCCATCCACAAGATGCACCATGTTGATAGAATGGCCTCTACTCATTTTGTCATCTCCAGACTTAGGCATAAGAGTGTGCCTCAATATAGTGTTGATAGTGGCAAGTCCTGGCAAGAGATGGTAGACGGATCCCAACTTAGCAACATAGTCCTTGGGGATCGGTCAATACATGTTAGACATGGAATTGTGACCCATCTCTGCTTTGGCATACACATCAACATCATTCTCTTCAGCTTCTGGAGCACAAATTAGCTCAGCCCATTCAGCAATGCTCGACTAGTATCTAACTCCCTTAGACATCCACACAATCTTCCCATCTGAATAGAAATGTAGGGTGGAGTAGAATTGCATGATCAACTCATCAGTCCATGTAGTCATCTTAGTTCCAATGAACTCATCAACACCAATTGCTTTGAAGTTTTCATGCACATTAGGAAAGTTGTCAACATTTGCATCAATGAACTTCTAGTCAACCCATCTCATATCACTGACTGTTGGGCCCTTGTCAAGAAGCATAGTCTCATAGAAATCATATTGCTCCTTCGTGTGGAATATATAGTCCACAATAGTCCTCTGATGTCTGCTAGAACTACGTCGGTATTCCCCCAAAGAGGAAGGGATGATGCAGCACAGCGATGATAGGTATTTCCCTCAGTGATGGGACCAAGGTTATTGAACCAGTAGGAGAACCAAGCAACACTACCTAAATAGCACCTGCACACAAATAACAAATACTCGCAACCGAAGTGTTAAAGGAATTGTCAATCCCTTTCGGGCAACGGCGCCAGAAATTGGCAAAAGGACATGATAAAATATGATAGATGGGATAAAAAGATCTCAAATAAAATAAAGTGCAGCAAGGTATTTTTGTATTTTTGGTTTAATAGATCTGAAAATAAAAGAAAATAAAAGTAGATCGCGAAGGCAAATATATTAAAGAAGAGACTCGGGGGCCGTAGGTTTCACTAGTGGCTTCTCTCGAGAAAAATAGCAAACGGTGGAAAAAAAAATATTGTTGGGCAATTGATAGAACTTCAAATAATCATGACGATATCCAGGCAATGATCATTATATAGGCATCACGTCCAAGATTAGTAGACCGACTCCTGCCTGCATCTACTACTATTACTCCACACATCGACCACTATCCAACATGCATCTAGTGTATTAAGTTCATGGAGAAACAGAATAATGCAATAAGAACGATGACATGATGTACACAAGATCTATTTATGTAGGAATAGACCCCATCTTGTTATCCTTAATAGCAACGATACATACATGTCGGTTCCCCTTCTGTCACTGGGATCAAGCACCGTAAGATCGAATCCATCACAAAGCACCTCTTCCCATTGCAACATAAATAGATCAAGTTAGCCAAACAACACCCAAATATCGGAGAAGAAATACTAGGCTATAAGCAATCATGCATATAAGAGATCAAAGAAGACTCAAATAACTTTCATGGATAAAAAGATAGATCAGATCATAAACTCAAAGTTCATTGGATCCCAACAAACACACCGCAAAAAGACTTACATCATATGGATCTCCAAGAGACCATTGTATTGAGAATCAAAAGAGAGAGAGAGGAAGCCATATAGCTACTAACTACGGACCCGTAGGTCTACAAAGAACTACTCACGCATCATCGGAGAGGCACCAATGGACATGATGAACCCCTCCGTGATGGTGTCTAGATTGGATCTGGTGTTTCTGGAACTTGCAGTGGCTAGAATTGATTTTTGTCGACTCCCCTAGGGTTTCTGGAATATTGGGGTATTTATAGAGCAAAGAGGCGGTGCGGGAGGCCACCGAGGTGGGCATAACCCACCTGGGCGCACCTGGGCCCCCAGGCGCGCCCTGGTGGGTTGTGCCCCCCTCGGGGCACCCCTCTGGTACTTCTTCAGCCCATGTTGTGTCTTCTGGTCCAGAAAAAATCCACAAAATGTTTCGCTGTGTTTGGACTCCGTTTGATATTGATTCCTGCGATGTAAAAAATATGCAGAAAACAACAACTGGCACTGGGCACTATGTCAATAGGTTAGTACCAAAAAATGATATAAAATGACTATAAAATGATTGCAAAACATCCAAGAATGATAATATAATAGCATGGAACAATCAAAAATTATAGATACGTTGGAGACGTATCAGCATCCCCAAGCTTAATTCTTGCTCGTCCTCGAGTAGGTAAATGATAACAACAGAATTTTTGATGTGGAATGCTGCCTAACATATTCATCACATATTCTTTTCTTTGTAGCATGGACATTTGGACTTTTATATGGTTCAAAGCAATAGTCTAGTTTTGACATGATAATTTCAATACTCAAGCATATCAACAAGCAACCATGTCTTTCAAAATATCAACTCTAAAATAAGTTATCCCTAGCCCATTATGCTCAATCATTGATCCATTCATGAAACACACTCACATATTAGCTACACCCAATGCTCAAGTACGATCATAGTGCCCCTTAGTTGGTGCTTTATAAGAGAAGATGGAGACTCAAATAAAAAATAAAAATTGCATAAAGCAAAAGAAAGGCTCTTCGCGGAGGGAAATAGGGATTTGTAGAGGTGCGAGAGCTCAAAGCAAAAATTGAGAGATAAAAACATTTTGAGAGGCATACTTTCCCCACCAACGAAAATGACTTAGAGTTCCCAACACTTTCCATGCTAGATATATCATAGGCGGTTCCCAAACAGAAAATAAAGTTTATTCCTTTTTCCACCATACTTTCACTTTCCATGGCTACCAGTATCCACAGGTGCTTCCATACCAACACTTTCCAAGGAATTTATTATTTGACAACATAAAGTAAATTCATTTTTCATTTTGGGACTGGGAATCCCTAATACCTTTGCCGCACAATCATGCAATGACAAGTGAATAAACACTCATCGTGAGAATAACACATCTAGCATGGAAAATATCGGCCACCCCTCACCGCCTCCTGAGCGGTACGAGCACACAAAAGAGAAATTTAAATTGAAAATTAGAGATGGCACATACAAATTTGCTTAGAATGGCAAAAGAATACTGCATATAGGTAGGTATGGTGGACTCATGTGGCAAAATTGGTTTAAACGATTTTGGATGCACAAGTAGTGATCATACTTAGTGCAAAATGAAGGCTAGCAAAAGATTGAGAAATGAATAATCTCATAAGCGATCATTAAGCATAATTAACACCGAATAATGCACCACAAGTAGGATGTAATTTCATTGCATAACTATTGACTTTCGTGCTTGCATAGGGAATCACAAACCTTAACACCAATATTCTTACTAAAGCATAATTACTCATCAACATAACTCACATATCACATCATCATATCTCAAAAATATTACAAGGAATCAAGTTTATTTTGTCCAATGATCTTCATGAAAGTTTTTATTATATCCTTCTTGGATATCTAACACTTTGGGACTCATTTTCATGTGTTGCTTTTGACAAGCTCAAACAAATATAAGTGAAGATCATGAGCATAATATTTCTTTCTCTCAAATTAATTTAAGTGAAGCAAGAGAGAATTTCTTAAAAAAAATTACTAACTCTCAAATAAATCTAAGTGAAGCATGAGAGCATTTCTTCAAAAATAACAAAGCACACCGTGCTCAAAAAGATATAAGTGAAGCACTAGATCGATTCCATAGCTCATAAAGATTTAAGTGAAGCATAGAGAGCAATTCTAACAAGTCATGGCATAATTTTGGTTCTCTCAAATAGGTGTGTCCAGCAAGGATTCAAGACAAAAAGAAAAACAAGCAAAGACTCATATCATACAAGACGCTCCAAGCAAAACTCATAGTATGTGACGAATAAAAATATAGTTCCGAATAAAATACCGATGGTCGTTAGAAGAAAGAGGGGATGCCACTCAGGCATCCCCAAGCTTAGTTGCATGCTTCTCTTTGGATAATAGCTTGGGATGCCATGGGCATCCCCAAGCTTAGGCTCTTCTTACTCCTTATTCCTTCATCCATCATAATATCACCCAAAACTTGAAAACTTCAATCACACAAAACTCAACAAAACCTTCATGAGATCCGTTAGTATAAGAAAGCAAATCACTACTATAAGTACTGTAGCAAACCCATTCACACTATATTTTTTGCATTATATCTACTGTATTCCAACTTTTCTATGGCAAAAACTCTACAAATAAAACCATAGAATCATCAAAACAAGCACACAACACAAAGAAAATAGAATCTGTCAAAAATAGAACAGTCTGTAGCAATCTGGATATTTCGAATACTTCTTAAACTCCAAAAATTCTGAACAATTAGGACCACGTGAGAAATTTTTATATTAATCTTCTGCAGAAAGAATTGGTATTTTATCATGCTCCTGTTAAAAATGAGAATTATTTCCGTGAGCGCAAAAGTTTCTGTTTTTCAGCAAGATCAAATCTACTATCAACCAACATAATCCTAAAGGCTTTACTTGGCACAAACACTAATTAAAACACAAAAAACACAATCATAACAATTGCATAATTGTGCAAACACTCAAGAACAGGAAGCAAAAGGCAAAAATAATTTTTATTCATTGGGTTGCCTCCCAACAACCGCTATCGTTTTACGCCCCTAGCTAGGCATAAAGCAAGGATCTAAGTATTGTCATCTTTGTTTCTAGATCCATAAGATGCCCTCATGATTGATTCATATGGTGGCCTAATTCTTGTTCTTGGGAAGTGTTCCGTACCCTTCCTTAGTGGAAATTGAAATTTAATATTGCCTTCTTTCATATGAATCACGACACCAATAGTACGTAAAAACGTTCTACCAAGAATAATTGGACAAGACGGATTGCAATCAATATCAAGAACAATAAAATCTATGGGCACATAATTCCTATTTGCAAGAATAAGAACATCATTAATTCTTCCCATAGGCTTTTTAATAGTAGAATCCGCCCAGTGCAAATTTAAAGAACATTCTTCGATATCGGTAAGACCAAGCACATCACAAAGAGTTTTCGGAATTGTAGAAACACTAGCACCCAAGTCGCATAAAGCAAAACACTCATAATTTTTAATCTTGACTTTGATAGTAGGTTCCCATTCATCATGTAATTTTCTAGGAATTGAAACTTCTAATTCCAACTTTTCTTCCAAAGCTTTAATCAAAGAATCAACAATATGTTTAGTAAAAGCTTTATTTTGTTCATAAGCATGGGGTGAATTTATCATGGATTGCAACAAAGAAATACAATCAATCAAAGAGCAACTATCATAGTTAAAGTCTTTGTAATCCAAGAGAGTGGGCACATCATTAGTTAAAGTTCTGACCTCTTCAAACCCACTTTTATCAATTTTCTCAACAAGATTTTCACCCTCCGAATTATCGGGACGCCTTCTAGCTAAAGTTGACTCTTCTCCAGTCCTTTTTTTCATCAATCTAAATTTTACTCACAAATAATCAATAGAGGAAACACCAATCATTTTAAGATCTTCATCACTTTTATGAAAGCAATCACTAGAAAATGCTTTTTCTAAAAATTCTCTTCTACCTCTAAGCATAGCGGTTCTTTTATTACTTTCATCCATAGAAACATAAAGAACTTTAATTGATTCTTCAACCTCAGGCACAAAAAATTTCATCTTGAGATTTTCTACATCATGAGAAATTCTATCAACACTTCTAGACAAATCATCAATCTTATTCAACTTTTCTTCCATTGTAGCATTGAAAACCTTTTGAGTATTGATAAATTCTTTAATATTATTCTCAAGATCAGAGGTGTTCCTATTATTATTATAAGCAGGATTACCATAGGAATTACCATAATTATTACATGAATCACTAGGAAAAGGCCTAGGATTAAAATTACCTCTATAAGCATTGTTATTGAAATTGTTTCGCGAGATAAATTAAGATTCACATCTATGGCATCACTATTTTTCTCGATCAAAGTAGGCAAAGGCAAATCATTAAAATCAATAGGAGCACTTTTATTGGCAACCAATTTCATAAGAGCATCAACTTTTTCACTCAAACAAGAAATTTCTTCAACCGAATTAACTTTTTTACTACTAGGAGCTCTTTCGGTGTGCCATTGTGAATAATTTGCCATGATATTATCAAGCAATTTGGTGGCTTCACCCAAAGTAATTTCCATAAAAGTACCACCCATGGTGGAATCTAAAAGATTACGAGAAACAAAATTCAACACCGCATAAAAAAATTGTATGATCATCCAAAGATTTAACCCATTAGTTGGGCTTAGCATCAATTTCATCCTTTCCCAAGATTGTGCAACATGCTCATGTTCAAGTTGCTTGAAATTCATGATCTGGGTTCTAAGGGAAAAAAATTTCGCGGGCGGAAAATACTTAGAAATAAAAGCATCCTTGCACTTATCCCAAGAACCAATACTATTGCGAGGCAAAGAAGAAAACCAAATTTGTGCACAATCTCGCAAAGAAACCGGAAATAATTGTCCACGTCTTTTTTCTTTTGCATATCGCATAATTCCATGAATGTGTTAAGATGGGACGCGGCATCCTCATTAGGAGTACCGGAAAATTGATCTTTCATAACAAGATTCAGCAAAGCGGTATTAATATCACAAGACTCCACACTAGTGGCAGGAGGAGCAATCGGAGTGCTAAGAAAATCATTGTTGTTGGTATTGGATAAATCACAAAAACCTGGTGTTCTCCTGATTCATTTTGACTACACAACAAGATGGCACTCAAAAATAGATCTGACGAGAAAACGGCGAACGAAAAAGAGGGCGAATAAAACGGCAAATGTTTGTGAAGTGGGGGAGAGGAAAACGAGAGGCAAATGGCAAATAATGTAAATTGCAAGGAGATGAGATTTGTGATTAGGAACCTGGTAGATGTTGATGATGTCTCCCCGGCAACGGCGCCGGAAATTCCTTTTGATGTCTGCTAGAACTACGTCGGTATTTCCCCAAAGAGGAAGGGATGATGCAGCACAGCGACGGTAGGTATTTGCCTCAGTGATGAGACCAAGGTTATCGAACTAGTAGGAGAACCAAGCAACACTACGTAAACAGCACCTGCACACAATTAACAAATACTCACAACCTGGCGTAGGGCAAAAGGACGTGATAAAATATGATAGAAGGGATAAATAGATCTCAAATAAAATAAAGTGCAGCAAGGTATTTTTGTTTTTTTGGTTTAATAGATCTGAAAATAAAAGCAAATAAAAGTAGATCGCGAAGGCAAATATATTAAAGAAGAGACCCGGGGGGCGTAGGTTTCACTCGTGGCTTCTCTCGAGAAAAATAGTAAACAGTGGAAAACAAATCACTGTTGGGCAATTGATAGAACTTCAAATAATCATGACGATATCCAGGCAATGATCAATATAAATGCATCACGTCCAAGATTAGTAGACTGACTCCTGCCTGCATCTACTACTATTACTCCACACATCGACCGCTATCCAGCATGCATCTAGTGTATGAAGTTCATGGAGAAACAGAGTAATGCAATAAGAACGATCACATGACATAGACAAGATCTATTTATGTATAAATAGACCCCATCTTGTTATCCTTAATAGCAATGATACATACGTGTCGGTTCCCCTTCAGTCACTGGGATCAAGCACCGTAAGATCGAACCCATCACAAAGCACCTCTTCCCATTGCAAGACAAATAGATCAAGTTGGCCAAAAAAAACCCAAATACCAGAGAAGACATACGAGGCTATGAGCAATCACGCATATAAGAGATCAAAGAAGACTCAAATATCTTTCATGGATAAAAAGATAGATCTGATCATAAACTCAAAGTTCATCGGATCCCAACAAACACACCGCAAGAAGAGTTACATCATATGGATCTCCAAGAGACCATTGTATTGAGAATCAAAAGAGAGAGAGGAAGCCATCTAGCTACTAACTACGAACCCGTAGGTATACAAAGAACTACTCACGCATCATCGGAGAGGCACCAATGGACATGATGAACCCCTCTGTGATGGTGTCTAGATTGGATCTGGTGTTTCTGGAACTTGTGACAGCTGGAATTGATTTTCGTCGACTCCCCTGGGGTTTCTGGAATATTGGGGTATTTATAGAGCAAAGAGGCGGTGCGGGAGGCCACCGAGGTGGGCATAACCCACTTGGTAGCACCTGGGCCCCCAGGCATGCCCTGGTGGGTTGTGCCCCCCTCGGGGCACCCCTCTGGTACTTCTTCGGCTCATGTTGTGTCTTCTGGTCCAGAAAAAATCCACAAAATGTTTCGCTGCGTTTGGACTCCGTTTGATATTGATTTCCTGCGATGTAAAAAACATGCAGAAAACAGCAACTGGCACTGGGTACTATGTCAATAGGTTAGTACTAAAAATGATCTAAAATGACTATAAAATGATTGTAAAACATCCAAGAATGATAATATAACAACATGGAACAATAAAAAAATTATCCAACGTATCATCCTCCTGACAGGACAGGGATCTGACTCTCTCGATTTCCTCAGTCCTTTGTTTCCTTCATGTTCTCAGCTACTGGGTGTGTGTCATCATGTTCTAGCAATCTAGGTCTCAGTTTCTTAAGCACTACAGCTTCATCATCATCATCTATCCTCTCTGGCACTGGGCCTTGTTCTTCTCTGCAGATGAAATGTTTGTAGTGGTCTTGCCCTTGGGCTTGGTGGCGGTAGCAGACTTGGCCTTGGAAGTAGTGGGTGCCTTCTTATGCATAACATTAGCTGTTAACTTCCTTTTGCTTGGGAGGTGGTGCATCTACAGCTGGCTCCTCGGCCTCTTCCTCCTTAGCATCATATGTAGCCTCGTCAATTCTCATGGATGTGGGTTTGTACATCACATGGGATGTCTACTTTCTCTCTCTCTGCTTTCCTGCCTTCTTGGGCATAGACTTTGCTTGGCTAGGACCTGAACTACCTGGATTCTTACCGGTGATAGGAATGCCTCTCTTGGTAGCAGTAGACTAAGAAATCTTTCTAGCAGTCACTATCCCTTTTTGAGTATTGTCATGCTCTTTCGTGACCACAACCTTCTTCTTAGAAGTGACTTCCTCAGGCTGAAAAATCTACATCTTCTTCATCTGAGTTTTTCTTCTTTCCGCCCTTATTGTAGCCTTTGGCAACACATGAGATCTAGGGGTGCTTGGATCCTCAAAAAACTAGCTTCAGGACTAGTGCCTGCATCCAAGTCAACACTAACCTCTTCATACATGTTCTGACTGTCCTCTGCATCAGACATCTTGACCACAGACCCTGTGAATAGAGCAGGTAGAATAGAGTAGATGAGCATCACAAAATGCCGCTATTTTTGAAAAGTTTGAGTTCAAATTTAGTTCCAGGTTTTCATAGTAAGCATTTCGGAATTATGAAATGGAAATTTTTTGGAAGTACCGAGGCAGCAACAGAGACTAGGTCACATGGTTTCGGTGACACCGATGTGTGACTCGGTCTCTCCGAAGCGCTCATAGTACTGCTGAAACACATGCATCAGTCTCAGTGATCAGTATGTATCAGTTTCACCGAGTTGTACTGCATGCAATGGCCTAAGACAAATCGGTTACTCCGATCCAGACCAATTGGTCCATCCGAGATGAGTACGACAGAAACCTAAACCAAATTTTTTCCTCAACCCCAAATCTACGAGTTCGTTTGGTAGGGAAGTGCATACAGTGGCAAGAATTGGGCGCAAAACATTTGTGCATTGAATCAGATTTGGGAGCACAAAAGGGGTCGAATCTTACCCTAACTTGGTGAAGATTCACTATGGCAGCAACGATGGGGAAAAGAACAGAACAACTCTTTATTACAATAATGTGGGTACAAGGTTTCTAAAATTACGAAGGTTACAAGGGCACGGCGACACTACGCCGGCTAAGGTAGCTCTATGCTAGCAACCTAACAACTCGTAGCAGTGGAAGGACGACAACGGTGATGAACTCCACTCCGAAGGGACATTGGCTGGGACACAGCCTAGCTCGCAGACTCGGGATCCTTGACAAGAAATCAATCAGGGCATCACCTGCAATTTGGCATGACACGCCAGGTGAGTACTTTGAATGTACTCGCAAGCTCACAACAACCAAAGCAATCAAGACAAACAATACCATGGCATTAACAGGTTGATTATTAATGATGAGCATGATACTACTAGAACAATATGAGAGTGAGGAGACTTTTAAGGTCTCTAGGACCAACTGACTCATGCCGGTGGTTATCGCATAACCACCAAGGGTTGATTCCGTGATCATCGCATGACCACAAGGAGCTCGATCTTTACCAGTGATCATCGCATGACCACATAAAGATCAACCAAATTCTTACCACATGGGACCAGGTTCTTTAGTATGCACAATTTATTATTACTGTTGACCCATAGTGTGACCTACTACGAACTGTGTCCATATCCGAGGACGCGGCTATTCGAATAGATTTTACACTTTGCAGAGGTTAGCGCACTGTACCCACACAATGGAACCCCTGGCCTCGTAGTTTAGTACATATTACCATTCGGGTGGACCATAGATGTTACAACAAAACCAATCTATTGCATGACAATCTTCCGGCCCCTCCGACATACATCCGTCTGGGTCATGCCATGGATGGCCCCGTGTCACCGCATGACACCCTGCCACCGCGTGGCCAAACAAAATTGTCCCAAATGGGGACCTGAGCTCAATACCAAAACTGGGTACACAAGGTTATAGCCGCCTACCGGGCTAGGGTAGCATGCACATATAACCTTCCCTCGTCGGAGGTACCAGCAAGAGGAATGACAATTGACTGAATTAGTGCCTCCCCATCGAGGCAAATGTGGCTGCACTAGTGAGTTCGATTCGATGGCACTATAATTCGATCAATAAATTTGTTCAAGTTCAATTTTTAAGAAGTTAACTTGAATGATGATGATCTGAGCCATAGCAAAATAACATGATGAAATGACAATGCATATGAGCATTATATCAAACATCGTGGATGGGCAACATAAAGATTTAACATATGAATACTAACATTAACAACTACTCGTATAATCTACTGGATGCATAAGAGCATATCATTATCACTAGCATAGAAAATAAATGCCAGAATTAAACATAAGAGTAATAACATTAGCAAATGATGCATATGAACATGGCAGAAGAATGAGCATGGATTCACAAGCATCTACATAACATTTGCAAAAAAAGATTAAATGACCAAATATTATTCACATATTCAAGTAGGAACCATGGCAATTGCAATGTCATCATGCAAGTGGATGACGTGGCTTGCCTGGGGTCAATGGATTCAACAGGAAGAAGTGTGATCATCTCGCGGAATGATTCATCAAAAATATTCTCTCTCGAAGGGGCTAAATATAGGGCTGGGGGAAATGGAAATTTTTAAAATGTGTCAATATCATGAAAATGGTACCATCGAAATGGGCTCAACTAATAGAGAATGTGGACATTGGAATCACCTGATTCGGAGTTACGGTTGCAAAGTTATGGCCGTCATTTGTTAGCTAGAAAAAAAACAAAAATTGTCCACTTATGCTCTTAACGGATGAATGTTCGCAACTTAAGAGTTTCGGTGCTGGGCTGAAAGGAGAAAGCGCCTTTTGGGAGAACTACGCCTCCAGGAATGGAAAGCACATTCCTGACTGAAGATGACGCCGATTAGGCTTCAGAAACCAAAAGCGTATTTCTGCAAAGTCGCCTCCACATAAACGGCTGGCCCCACCAGTGCTCTCTCTCTTTCCTCCCATTTCCTTCTTCTTGATCATGATGGAAGGCAGAGAGGAGGCACGACTGAGCATGCGACGGTGCCCTCCGGCGATACAGGCCACCTCTGGCGGCGCTCCGCCCACTGGCGTGATCGGGGCGATGTGGCGCTCCCGCCTAGATGCCTCACGCCCGCCGAGGAGGTCGGAACTAAGTAAAGATTTGGCACAGCGGAAGGCGGCTTCGGGCTAAGGTGGACTCGGGTCTACCATGCTCAGGCGGACGAGATGATGGGCGGGGGAGCTTCGAAGGGCTTCATGGGTTGCATAGGTGGAGAAAGGAGTGGGAGAGGAGCTCCGACGTGCTCGAATTTGAGCTGAGGCCGACGGCATGGCTTCAGCCAAAGAGAGGGCAGTGGAGATTCTCTAGATCAATTGAGACGTGGGGCGGAGTTCTAGGAGGGATAGGGAGTGATATGTCTCCAAAGTATCTATAATTTTGATTGTTCCACGCTATTATATTATCTATTTTGGATGTTTTATATGCATTATTATGCTATTTTGTATTATTTTTGGGACTAACCTATTAACAATAGTGCCCAGTGCCAGTTGCTATTTTTCCTTGTTGGATTTTATAGAAAATCAATATCAAATGGAATAAAACTTTACGATGATTTTTCTTGGACCAGAAGAAACCTAGGAAGCTTCAGGAGGAGGCCAGAAGACCTACAAGGAGGCCACAAGCCCTAGGGGCGCGCCCAGGGGGCGTCCCTAGGCTTATGGGCCCCTCGGAGACCTTCCAACCCTAACTCCACCACTATAAATTCCCAAATATTCCCCCTATGTCAGAGGGCACACCAAAAATACTTTTCCGCTGCTGCAAGCTTCTGTTCTCGTGAGATCCCATCTTGGGGCCTTTTCCGGCACTCTGTCAGAGGGGGAACCGATCATGGAGGGCCTCTACACCAACCTTACTGCCCTTCTGATGATGCGTGAGTAGTTTACCACGGACCTAAGGGTCCATAGCTAGTTGCTAGATGGCTTCTTCTCTCTCTTTGATCTTCAATACAGTGTTCTCCTCGATATTCTTGGAGATATATTCGATGTAATCTTCTTTTGCGGTGCATTTGTTGAGATCCGATGAATTGTGGATGTATGATCAGATTATCTATGAATATTATTTGAGTCTTTTCTGAACTCTTTTATGCATGATTGAGATAGCTTAATATTTCTATCCAATATATTGATTTGGTTTGGCCTACTAGATTGGTTTTTCTTGCAATGGGAAAGGTGCTTTGTGATGGATTCAATCTTGTGATGTCCTCACCCAGTGACAGTAGGGGTAGCGAGGCACATATTGTATTGTTGCCATTAAGGATAAAATGATGGGTTTTATATCATATTGCTTGAGTTTATCCCTATACATCATGTCATCTTGCTTAAGGCGTTACTCTGTTCTTATGAACTTAATACTCTAGATGTAGGCAGGAGTCGGTCGTTGTGTTGAGTAATAGTAGTAGATGCAGAATCATTTTGGTCTACTTGTCACGGATGTGATGCCTATATTCATGATCATTGGCTTAGATATCGCCATAACTTTGCGCTTTTCTATCAATTGCTCAACAGTAATTTGTTTACCCACCGTATGTTTTCTTCAAGAGAGAAGCCTCTAGTGAAACCTATGCCCCCCGGATCTATTTTCCATCATATATTTTAAGATCTATAAAATCAAAAACCAAAAATACCTTGCTGCAATTTATTTGTATTTACTTTCTTTTGCTTTTTTACTTATCTTTTAAATCTATCTCTTTTAGATCTCACTCTTGCAAGTGACCGTGAAGGGATTGACAACCCCTTTTCCGCATTGTGTGCAAGTGTTTGTTAGTTTATGTAGGTGCATATATTGGGGACTTGCTTGTGCCTCCTACTGGATTGATACCTTGGTTCTTAATCGAGGGAAATACTTATCTCTACTTTGCTGCATCAACCTTTCCTCTTCAAGGAAAAAATCAACGCAAGCTCAAGAAGTAGCAGGAAGAATTTCTTGCGCCGTTGCCGGGGAGTTTCTACATCTAGCCTACCAAGTACCTATCATAAACTCTCATCTCTTGCACTGACATTATTTGCCATTTGCCACTTGTTTTCCTCTCCCCTACTTCTAAAATGTTTTCAGAAAATACAAAAATATTTGCCCTTTTTATTTGCTTTTTTGTTTGCCTTTATGTCTTACTTAGTTTGTTTGCTTGTGTGCTTGCCATAATTGTGTATTTATTCCAAATCAGAAAGCGAAAAGTTTATGGATCCTCATTCACTTGCTAATATTTTTAAAAGATCCAACTATGATGAACCAATTGCTAGTGAATTGAGTGCACTAGATTGTCTTTATGGATTTTTGCTTGAAATTTGTGACTCTGAAAATTGTGATGAAGTGCTAAAAGAAGAAATTTATGAAGTGATTCACGATAGCTCCTTTAATAAAAAAATCATGATTGCAATGGTGTTATTATAAATTCTATTAATGTCAATTGTGCTAATAATATGCAAAACCCCAAGCTAGGGGATGCTAATTTTGCTATCTCCACTACTTATTGCAATGATCATGATTTGGGTGATAATGCTTCTTATGATCTTGAAAATTTATTTAACCCTCGTGATGAATATGATATTGATAATAGTGTTTGCAATAATATTGAAAGTGGGTTTGGAAGAGTTTCAACTCTAGGTAATAATGATCCCACTACTTTGGAGAATGATCAATCTTATGAAATTTTTGATAAAAGTGGGCTTGGAGATGTCATGACTTTATTTGATGATAGTCCCACTATTTTGGAAGAATGTCAACTTTGCGTGCATGTGGATCATGAAGAGAATATTTTATGTGATAGCTATATTGTTGAATTTGATTATGATCCTACATGTAATTATTATGAGAGAGGAAAATATGGCTGTATAAATTTTCATGTTACTAAATTACCTCTCGTTATGTTGAGATTGATATTGTTTCCTTCCTCTTCCTTGCATATGCTAAGTTTGCTTCTCTTGATAATTTGTTTGCTTATAAAATACCTATGCATAGGAAGTATGTTAGACTTAAACTTGTGTTTCACATGCTACATGATGCTCTCTTCATGTTTTAATTGCTATCTTTCATGTGAGCATCATTAAAATTATCAATGCCTAGCTAAAAGGCTTTAAAGAAAAGCGCTTGTTGGGAGACAACCTAATATTTTTCTTTTCTGTTTTTATCATAATAAACAACATTACTTCTGTAGTAATTGTGTTTTAGTGTTTTAGTTAGTGTTTAAGCCAAGTAAGACATTTGGGATGGTCTATGGTAATAGTTGATTTGATCTTGCTGAAAAACAAAAACTTTTGCGTCCTGTAGCAGAATTTTTAAAATTCACACAAGCGTGATAGAATTCTGGATTTTTTACACAAGATTGATATACAACTTGCCTGGGTTTTCCTAATTTTTCAGAATTTTTGGAGTTATAGAAGTATACGATATTTCTAGATTACTACAGACTGTTCTGTTTTTGACAAATTTTGTTTTCTATGTTTTGTTTGCTTATTTTGATGAATCTATGGGTAGCATCGGGGGGTATGAACCATGGAGAAGTTGGAATACAGTAGATATATAACACCAATGTAAATTTATAATGAGTTCACAACAGTACCTAAAGTGGTGATTTATTTTATTATACTGACGGAGCTTATGAGTTTTCTGTTGAGGATTGTGTTGTGATGTTTTCATGTTTTGGGTAAAGATTAGATGGACTATGGAATAAGGAGTGGCAAGAGCCTAAGCTTGGGGATTCCCAAGGCACCCCAAGGTAATATTAAAGGACAACCAAGCATCTAAGCTTGGGTATGCCCCGGATGGCATCCCCTCTTTCGTCTTTAATCCATCGGTAAATTTACTTGAGACTATATTTTTATTCACCACATGATATGTTTTTTGCTTGGAGCGTCTTGTATGATATGAGTCTTTGCTTTTTAGTTTGCCACAATCATCCTTGTTGTACACACCTTTTGAGAGGGACATGCATTAATCATGAATTTATTACAATACGCTATGTGCTTCACTTATATCTTTTGAGCTAGGCAGTTTGCTCTAGTGCTTCATTTATATCTTTTTAGAGCACGGCGGTGGCTTTATTTTATAGAAATTGATGAAATATCATGCTTCACTTATATTATTTTGAGAGTCTTAAACAACATGGTAATTTGCTTATGTTATGAATTCAGTCCTAATATGATGGTCATCCAAGAGGGATAAAATAAAAACTTCCATATAAATAGCATTGAATAGATGAGAAGTTTGATTCCTTCCATTTGTTTTGAGATATAAAGATGGTGATATTAGATTCATGCTAGTGAGTAATTGTGGATTGGTAGAAATACTTTTGTTAAAGTTTGTGATTCCCATAGCATGCACGTATGGTGAACCGTTATGTGATGAAGTCGGAGCATGATTTATTTTTTGATTGTCATCCTTTGTATGGAGGTCGGGAGCGCGAGATTGTTAACTCCTACCAACCTCTACCCTAGGAGCATGCATGTAGTACTATGTTTTGATGGCTAATAAATTTTTGCAATAAGTATGTGAGTTCTTTATGACTAATGTTGAGTCCATGGATTATACGCACTCTCACCTTTCCACAATCATTCTTGTTGTACAAAACTTTTGAGAGGGACACACATTAATCGTGAATTTATTACAATACGCTATGTGCTTCACTTATATCTTTTGAGCTAGGAAGTTGCTCTAGTGCTTCACTTATATCTTTTTAGAGCACGGCGGTGGTTTATTTTCTAGAAATTGATGAACTCTCATGCTTCACTTATATTATTTTGAGAGTCTTAAAACTGTATGGCAATTTGCTTAGGTTATGAATTTGGTCCTAATATGATGGGCGTCCAAGAGGGATATAATAAAAACTTTCATAAAGAGCATTGAATATATGAGAAGTTTGATTCATTACATTTTTTGAGATATAAAGATAGTGATATTAGAGTCATGCTAGTGAGCAATTGTGGATTGGTAGAAATACTTGTGTTAAAGTTTGTGATTCCCGAAGCATGCATGTATGGTGAACCATCATTTTTGGATTTTTTATTTATTTTTCTGTGATTTTCTGTGTCATACTTGTGTTAAAGTTTGTGATTCCCGAAGCATTCATTCCCTAATATGATTTTTATTTAAAAAACCCACCGCGCCCGACCGGGCCGAGGCCCAGCCGAGCCGGCCGGCCCATCCCGCGCCCGTCTCCTTCGCGCGCACGCCTGCGCCGCCGCCCGAGTCCGAGGCGAGCACGGCCGACGCCGCCGCCTTGCCCCCTCCTCCAAGCAGCCCCCCCTCTTATAAACCCACCGCCGCCGCCCCTCTCCCTCACCCCGAGCCCCGCCCCAAGCCGCCGCCGCCGGAGCCCGCTTCGCCGCGCCCGAGGAGCCGCCGCCCCGCTCGCCGTACGCCGCCGCCGACGCCGCCGCCGAGCCCCGCCACCCCGCCGCCCTCGCCGACCCCCGCCGGAGCCCCAAGCCGCCCCGCCGGAGCCCGTCCCGACGAGGTATCGAGCCGCCGCCGCTTTTGCCGGTTTTCTAAAAAAACCGTTCGTTTTTTTCCTCTAAACCCTAGATAGGTTTATTTTTCTTCGGTTTTATTATTTAGTGAACGTTCACCGACCCGTTCGTTAAAACGAACGTGTTCGTCGGATTTTTGCTGTTAACGAACGTCCGTTCTTTAACCGTTCGTCGGTTTTTCTTTTTCGTCAGATTTTTCCGCGATTTTTCCAGATCTCGATTTCAGATCAGATCTTCGTTTTCGTTTAACTTTTCGCTCGTTTATCGGAATCAGGCGATTCAAGCGCCTAGAGTTTCATCTCAAAATTCTCTTTCTGTTTAACCTACTCAAACAAGTTTTTGCTACTGTAAAATTTTACCTAGATCCAGATTAGTAAACGAAGCTTGTTTCTTTCGCCGTTTGACTTTCGTTGCTTCGTTCGATTTGATTCTTTTTGCAAACCGGAGTTCTTAAGTTGAACTTTCTGGTTGGATATTCTATTTGAGTTTTACCTGTGCATTAGATGAGTACTTATTGTTTGCTTGTTTGTTTGCGATAGAGTACCCGGAGTGTGCCGCTTGTTACTTCGAATCTCTAGGTTTCGCGGATCATCAGCAAGGCAAGTAACACTTTGATCATACCTTTTCCATACCCAGTTTTTATTGCATTAGATCAATCCTCAAACATTGCATGATTAGGATCTAATTAAATTGTGGGTATTGGGAAGTAGTTGAGGTAGTACCTATTACCTGTTTTATTATCAAACCCTTGGGAGTTACTTCTACGTTGCTATTATATTGCTATGCTATGCTCGTAGACGTGGATTGGGTTTGAGAGTATTCATGACAGATGTGAGATTGTTAATTAATGGTTTACTTAAGGTGGCAACTAAAACTCACATCTGGGTGGATTGAGGTACCTGGGTATTCCAGGATTGCCTGTTTTTCTTTTGGACCGCCACCCAGGTTCAAAGGGATCATGAGATTATTCATACTAGAAACTTCCGTGTGCAGCGCAAGCTATTATGGGCTCTAGCATAGTTGATTAAGTTGTGTGAACTCTTACAGTGGTAGACTAGCAGATGTAGGGGATGTAGGTGGTACGGTCTATCACATCGTACGGTGCAAACACTTCTGAAAGACTGTGTCTCGTTCATCCGTTTCTCAAACATCATGTAGTGCGAGAACCAAGCGGAGGCGATCGAGTCTTGTGGGAAAAGTGCACAAACCTTTGCAGAGTGTATAAACTAATCATGGTTAGCCGTGTCCCCGGTTATGGACAACTTGAGTATCTAGTACTTGGATTATCATGTGAATCTCATCATGTTACTTTTAATTAATATTGTTGGGTTAATGATGTTACTTAATTGGGATTGAGATGCTGTCAACCATCTCAATGTTTAACAACCACCATGATAGTTAAATAAAATTTATTCCTTTGCAGTAGGGAAATTTTGGCTTTTACCATAGAGCTTTCCACCAGCCATATATGCATGTAGTATAGCATTATTATATTCATTATTCTCTATGTGTTACTTTGCCAGCATATTCCATGTGCTGACCCATTTCGGGCTGCAACGTTTCATGTTGCAGACTTTTCAGACGACGAGTAAGGTGCCTTAGGTCGTGGTCTTATACTCAGTGATGCCTTTGGAGTTGATGGACTCACTTATCTTCCAAGCCTTCCGCTTTTATCGTATTTAGATGGCCTTAAGCCATATTTATCATACTTATTCTCTTTGAGATATTCGTTGTAATAAGTGTGTGATTGCTACTCTGTTATAAATCCTCCATTTGTACTGTGCGTGTCAGCATTACTGATCCAGGGATGACACTGGTGCACAGCAGCACAGACTATTTGAGGTCTGGTCGCTACAACGGATGACCGTGACACAGTCTTTCAGAAGCACTAACTCTTTACTCCGGGTGGACAGTTACACCTACTTTCCCCTACATCTGCTAGCCCACCACTGAAAGAGGTCATGCAACCTACTCAACAATGCCAGAGCCCATAATAGCTTGTGGCTGCACACGGAAGTTTCTAGCATGAATAATCTTATGATCCCTTTGAGCCTGGGTGGCGGACCATAGGAGGATCACACGGTATAACCCCGGGATCTGTTGGAAATATGCCCTAGAGGCAATAATAAATGGTTATTATTATATTTCTTTGTTCATGGTAATTGTCTATTTTTCATGCTATAATTGTGTTGTTCGGAAATCGTAATACATGTGTGAATACATAGACCACAACGTGTCCCTAGTAAGCCTCTAGTAGACTAGCTCGTTGATCAACAGATAGTCATGGTTTCCTGACTATGGACATTGGATGTCATTGATAACGGGATCACATCATTAGGAGAATGATGTGATGGACAAGACCCAATCCTAAGCATAGCATAAAAGATCCTGTAGTTTCGTTTGCTAGAGCTTTTCCAATGTCAAGTATCTTTTCCTTAGACCATGAGATCGTGCAACTCCCGGATACCGTAGGAGTGCTTTGGGTGTGCCAAACATCACAACATAACTGGGTGACTATAAAGGTGCGCTACGGGTATCTCCGAAAGTGTCTATTGGGTTGGCACGGATCGAGACTGGGATTTGTCACTCCGTGTGACGGAGAGGTATCTCTGGGCCCACTCGGTAATGCATCATCATAATGAGCTCTATGTGACTAAGGCGTTAGTCACGGGATCATGCATTGCGGTACGAGTAAAGAGACTTGCCGGTAATGAGATTGAACAAGGTATTGGGATACCGACGATCGAATCTCGGGCAAGTAACATACCGATTGACAAAGGGAATTGTATACGGGATTGATTGAATCCTCGACATCGTGGTTCATCCGATGAGATCATCGTGGAACATGTGGGAGCCAACATGGGTATCCAGATCCCGCTGTTGGTTATTGACCGGAGAGGCGTCTCGGTCATGTCTGCATGTCTCCCGAACCCGTAGGGTCTACACACTTAAGGTTCGGTGACGCTAGGGTTGTAGAGATATGTGTATGCGGAAACCCGAAAGTTGTTCGGAGTCCCAGATGAGATCCCGGACGTCACGAGGAGTTCCGGAATGGTCCGGAAGTGAAGAATTATATATAGGAAGTCAAGTTTCGGCCACCGGGGAAGTTTCGGGGTTTACCGGTATTGTACCGGGACCACCGGAAGGGTCCCGGGGGTCCACCGGGTGGGTCCACCTATCCCGGAGGGCCCCGTGGGCTGAAGTGGGAAGGGAACCAGCCCCTAGTGGGCTGGGCGCCCCTCCCATGGGCCTCCCCCCATGCGCCTAGGGTTGGGAACTCTAGGGTGGGGGGGCTTCCCACTTGCCTTGGGGGGCAAGGCACCCCCCTGGCCGCCGCCCCCCACCCTAGATGGGTTTGGCCGACGCCCCCCCCTCCCAAGGGGGCCTATATAAAGGGGGGAGGGAGGGCAGCAATACTATACAGCCTTGGGCGCCTCCCTCTTCCCCTGCAACACCTCTCTCTCTCGTATATGCTCGGCGAAGCCCTGCCGGCATCCCGCTACATCCACCACCACGCCGTCGTGCTACTGGATCTCCATCAACCTCTCCTTCCCCCTTGCTGGATCAAGAAGGAGGAGACGTCGCTGCACCGTACGTGTGTTGAACGCAGAGGTGCCGTCCGTTCGGCACTCGGTCATCGGTGATTTGGATCACGGCGAGTACGACTCCGTCATCCACGTTCATTGGAACGCTTCCGCTCGCGATCTACAAGGGTATGTAGATGCACTCCTTTCCCCTCGTTGCTAGTATACTCCATAGATGCATCTTGGTGAGCGTAGGAAAATTTTAAATTATGCTACGATTCCCAACAGTGGCATCATGAGCCAGGCCTATGCGTAGTTACTATGCACGAGTAGAACACAAAGAAGTTGTGGGCGTTGATGTTGCCAATTCTTCTTGCCGCTACTAGTCGTTTCTTGTTTCGGCGGCATTGTAGGATGAAGCGGCCCGGACCGACCTTACACGTACGCTTACGTGAGACAGGTTCCACCGACTGACATGCACTAGTTGCATAAGGTGGCTAGCGGGTGTCTGTCTCTCCTACTTTAGTCGGAACGGATTCGATGAAAAGGGTCCTTATGAAGGGTAAATAGAAATTGGCAAATCACGTTGTGGTCATACGTAGGTAAGAAACGTTCTTGCTAGAAACCTACAAACCACGTAAAAACTTGCAACAACAATTAGAGGACGTCTAACTTGTTTTTGCAGCATGTGTTATGTGATGTGATATGGCCAGAAGATGTGATGAATGATATATGTGATGTATGAGATTGATCATATTCTTGTAATAGGAATCACGACTTGCATGTCGATGAGTATGACAACCGGCAGGAGCCATAGGAGTTGTCTTTATTATTTTGCATGACCTGCGTGTCATTGAATAAACGCCATGTAAATTACTTTACTTTGTTGCTAAACGCGTTAGCCATAGAAGTAGAAGTAATCGTTGGCGTGACGACTTCATGAAGACACAATGATGGAGATCATGATGATGGAGATCATGGTGTCATGCCGGTGACGAAGATGATCATGGTGCCCCGAAGATGGAGATCAAAGGAGCATGATGATATTGGCCATATCATGTCACTATTTGATTGCATGTGATGTTTATCATGTTTTTGCATCTTATTTGCTTAGAACGACGGTAGTAAGTAAGATGATCCCTTATGATAATTTCAAGAAAAGTGTTCACCCTAACTGTGCACCGTTGCGAAGGTTCGTTGTTTCGAAGCACCACGTGATGATCGGGTGTGATAGATTCTAACGTTCGAATACAACGGGTGTTGACGAGCCTAGCATGTACAGACATGGCCTCGGAACACACGCAATACACTCAGGTTGACTTGACGAGCCTAGCATGTACAGACATGGCCTCGGAACACGGAGGACCGAAAGGTCGAGCAGGAGTCGTATAGAAGATACGATCAACATGGAGATGTTCACCGACCTTGACTAGTCCGTCTCACGTGATGATCGGACACGGCCTAGTTAACTCGGATCATGTTTCACTTAGATGACTAGAGGGATGTCTATCTGAGTGGGAGTTCATTGAGTAATTTGATTAAATGAACTTAATTATCATGAACTTAGTCTAAAATCTTTACACTATGTCTTGTAGATCAAATGGCCCACGTTGTCCTCAATTTCAACGCGTTCCTAGAGAAAACCAAGCTGAAAGATGATGGCAGCAACTATACGGACTGGGTCCGGAACCTGAGGATCATCCTCATAGCAGCCAAGAAAGATTATGTCTTAGAAGCACCGCTAGGTGAAGCACCAATCCCTGAGAACCAAGACGTTATGAACGCTTGGCAGCAGCGTGCTGATGATTACTCCCTCGTTCAGTGCGGCATGCTTTACAGCTTAGAACCGGGTCTCCAAAAGCGTTTTGAGAAACATGGAGCATATGAGATGTTCGAGGAGCTGAAAATGGTTTTCCAAGCTCATGCCCGGGTCGAGAGATATGAAGTCTCCGACAAGTTCTTCAGCTGTAAAATGGAGGAGAATAGTTCTGTTAGTGAGCACATACTCAGAATGTCTGGGTTGCACAACCGCTTGTCTCAGCTGGGAGTTAATCTCCCGGATGACGCGGTCATTGACAGAATCCTTCAGTCGCTTCCACCAAGCTACAAGAGCTTTGTGATGAACTTCAATATGCAGGGGATGGAAAAGACCATTCCTGAGGTATATTCAATGCTGAAATCAGCGGAGGTGGAGATCAGAAAAGAACATCAAGTGTTGATGGTGAATAAAACCACTAAGTTCAAGAAGGGCAAGGGTAAGAAGAACTTCAAGAAGGACGGCAAGGGAGTTGCCGCGCCCGGTAAGCCAGTTACTGGGAAGAAGTCGAAGAATGGACCCAAGCCTGAAACTGAGTGCTTTTATTGCAAGGGAAGTGGTCACTGGAAGCGGAACTGCCCCAAATACTTAGCGGACAAGAAGGCCGGCAACACCAAAGGTATATGTGATATACATGTAATTGATGTGTACCTTACCAGTACTCGTAGTAGCTCCTGGGTATTTGATACCGGTGCGGTTGCTCATATTTGTAACTCAAAACAGGAACTACGGAATAAACGGAGACTGGCGAAGGACGAGGTGACGATGCGCGTCGGGAATGGTTCCAAGGTCGATGTGATCGCCGTCGGCACGCTACCTCTGCATCTACCCACGGGATTAGTTTTAAACCTCAATAATTGTTATTTAGTGCCAGCTTTGAGCATGAACATTGTATCTGGATCTCGTTTAATTCGAGATGGCTACTCATTTAAATCCGAGAATAATGGTTGTTCTATTTATTTGAGAGATATGTTTTATGGTCATGCCCCGCTGGTTAATGGTTTATTCTTGATGAATCTCGAACGTGATGTTACACATATTCATAGTGTGAATACCAAAAGATGTAAAGTTGATAACGATAGTCCCACATACTTGTGGCACTGCCGCCTTGGTCACATTGGTGTCAAGCGCATGAAGAAGCTCCATGCAGATGGACTTTTGGAGTCTCTTGATTACGAATCATTTGACACGTGCGAACCATGCCTCATGGGTAAGATGACCAAGACTCCGTTCTCCGGAACAATGGAGCGAGCAACCAACTTATTGGAAATCATACATACCGATGTGTGCGGTCCAATGAGTGTTGAGGCTCGCGGAGGATATCGTTATGTTCTCACTCTCACTGATGACTTAAGTAGATATGGGTATGTCTACCTAATGAAACACAAGTCTGAAACCTTTGAAAAGTTCAAGGAATTTCAGAGTGAGGTTGAGAATCAACGTGACAGGAAAATAAAATTCTTACGATCAGATCGTGGTGGAGAATATTTAAGTCACGAGTTTGGTACACACTTAAGGAAATGTGGAATAGTTTCACAACTCACGCCGCCTGGAACACCTCAGAGAAACGGTGTGTCCGAACGTCGTAATCGCACTCTATTGGATATGGTGCGATCTATGATGTCTCTTACCGATTTACCGCTCTCATTTTGGGGCTATGCTTTAGAGACTGCCGCATTCACTTTAAATAGGGCTCCGTCGAAATCCGTTGAGACGACACCGTATGAATTATGGTTTGGGAAGAAACCTAAGCTGTCGTTTCTAAAAGTTTGGGGATGCGATGCTTATGTCAAGAAACTTCAACCTGAAAAGCTCGAACCCAAGTCGGAAAAATGCGTCTTCATAGGATACCCTAAGGAAACTATTGGGTATACCTTCTACCTCAGATCCGAAGGCAAGATCTTCGTTGCCAAGAACGGGTCCTTTCTGGAGAAGGAGTTTCTCTCGAAAGAATTGAGTGGGAGGAAAGTGGAACTTGATGAGGTGATAGTCACCCCTTCCGAACCGGAAAGTAGCGCAGCGCGGGAAAATGTTCCTGTGGTGCCTACACCGACTGGGGAGGAAGTTAATGATGATGATCATGAAGCTTCGGATCAAGTTACTACTGAACTTCGTAGGTCCACAAGGACACGTTCCGCACCAGAGTGGTACGGCAACCCTGTCCTGGAAATCATGTTGTTAGACAACGGTGAACCTTCGAACTATGAAGAAGCGATGGCGGGCCCGGATTCCGACAAATGGCTAGAAGCCATGAAATCCGAGATAGGATCCATGTATGAAAACGAAGTATGGACTTTGACTGACTTGCCCGATGATCGGCGAGCCATAGAAAACAAATGGATCTTTAAGAAGAAGACAGACGCGGATGGTAATGTGACCATCTATAAGGCTCGACTTGTCGCTAAGGGTTATCGACAAGTTCAAGGGGTTGACTACGATGAGACTTTCTCACCCGTAGCGAAGCTGAAGTCCGTCCGAATCATGTTAGCAATTGCCGCATACTATGATTATGAGATATGGCAGATGGACGTCAAAACGGCATTCCTTAACGGCTTCCTTAAGGAAGAGTTGTATATGATGCAGCCGGAAGGTTTTGTCGATCCTAAGAATGCTAACAAAGTATGCAAGCTCCAGCGCTCAATCTATGGGCTGGTGCAAGCATCTCGGAGTTGGAACATTCGCTTTGATGAGATGATCAAAGCGTTTGGGTTTACACAGACTTATGGAGAAGCCTGTGTTTACAAGAAAGTGAGTGGGAGCTCTGTAGCATTTCTCTTATTATATGTGGATGACATATTATTGATGGGAAATGATATAGAATTCTTGGAAAGTATAAAGGCCTATTTGAATAAGTGTTTTTCAATGAAGGACCTTGGAGAAGCTGCTTATATATTAGGCATCAAGATCTATAGAGATAGATCAAGACGCCTCATTGGTCTTTCACAGAGTACATACCTTGACAAGATATTGAAGAAGTTCAATATGGATCAGTCCAAGAAGGGGTTCTTGCCTGTATTGCAAGGTGTGCAATTGAGCACGGCTCAATGCCCGACCACGGCAGAAGATATAGAAAAGATGAGTGTCATCCCCTATGCCTCGGCCATAGGGTCTATTATGTATGCCATGCTGTGTACCAGACCTGATGTAAACCTTGCCGTAAGTTTGGTAGGAAGGTACCAAAGTAATCCCGGCATGGAACACTGGACAGCGGTCAAGAATATCCTGAAGTACCTGAAGAGGACTAAGGATATGTTTCTCGTTTATGGAGGTGACGAAGAGCTCGTCGTAAAGGGTTACGTCGACGCTAGCTTCGACACAGATCTGGATGACTCGAAGTCACAAACCGGATACGTGTATATTTTGAATGGAGGAGCAGTAAGCTGGTGCAGTTGCAAGCAAAGCGTCGTGGCGGGATCTACATGTGAAGCGGAGTACATGGCAGCCTCGGAGGCAGCACAGGAAGCAGTCTGGATGAAGGAGTTCATTACCGACCTAGGGGTGATTCCCAATGCGTCGGGCCCGATGACTCTCTTCTGTGACAACACTGGAGCTATTGCCCTTGCGAAGGAGCCCAGGTTTCACAGGAAGACCAGGCATATCAAGCGTCGCTTCAACTCCATTCGTGAAAGTGTTCAAAATGGAGACATAGATATTTGTAAAGTACATACGGACCTGAATGTAGCAGATCCGTTGACTAAACCTCTCCCTAGGGCAAAACATGATCAACACCAGGACGCAATGGGTGTTCGATTCATCACAATGTAACTAGATTATTGACTCTAGTGCAAGTGGGAGACTGTTGGAAATATGCCCTAGAGGCAATAATAAATGGTTATTATTATATTTCTTTGTTCATGGTAATTGTCTATTGTTCATGCTATAATTGTATTGTCCGGAAATCGTAATACATGTGTGAATACATAGACCACAACGTGTCCCTAGTAAGCCTCTAGTTGACTAGCTCGTTGATCAACAGATAGTCATGGTTTCCTGACTATGGACATTGGATGTCATTGATAACGGGATCACATCATTAGGAGAATGATGTGATGGACAAGACCCAATCCTAAGCATAGCATAAAAGATCGTGTAGTTTCGTTTGCTAGAGCTTTTCCAATGTCAAGTATCTTTTCCTTAGACCATGAGATCGTGCAACTCCCGGATACCGTAGGAGTGCTTTGGGTGTGCCAAACGTCACAACGTAACTGGGTGACTATAAAGGTGCACTACGGGTATCTCCGAAAGTGTCTGTTGGGTTGGCACGGATCGAGACTGGGATTTGTCACTCCGTGTGACGGAGAGGTATCTCTGGGCCCACTCGGTAATGCATCATCATAATGAGCTCTATGTGACTAAGGCATTAGTCACGGGATCATGCATTGCGGTACGAGTAAAGAGACTTGCCGGTAACGAGATTGAACAAGGTATTGGGATACCGACGATCGAATCTCGGGCAAGTAACATACCGATTGACAAAGGGAATTGTATACGGGATTGATTGAATCCTCGACATCGTGGTTCATCCGATGAGATCATCGTGGAACATGTGGGACCAACATGGGTATCCAGATCCTGCTGTTGGTTATTGACCGGAGAGGCGTCTCGGTCATGTCTGCATGTCTCCCGAACCCGTAGGGTCTACACACTTAAGGTTCGGTGACGCTAGGGTTCTAGAGATATGTGTATGCGGAAACCCGAAAGTTGTTCGGAGTCCTGGATGAGATCCCGGACGTCACGAGGAGTTCCGGAATGGTCCGGAAGTGAAGAATTATATATAGGAAGTTAAATTTCCGCCACCGGGAAAGTTTCGGGGTTTACCGGTATTGTACCGGGACCACCGGAAGGGTCCCGGGGGTCCACCGGGTGGGTCCACCTATCCCGGAGGGCCCCGTGGGCTGAAGTGGGAAGGGAACCAGCCCCTAGTGGGCTGGGCGCCCCCCCATGGGCATCCCCCCATGCGCCTAGGGTTGGGAACCCTAGGGTGGGGGGGGGGCTTCCCACTTGCCTTGGGGGGCAAGGCACCCCCCTGGCCGCCGCCGCCCACCCTATATGGGTTTGGCCGGCGCCCCCCCCCCTCCCAAGGGGGCCTATATAAAGGGGGGAGGGAGGGCAGCAATACTACAGCCTTGGGCGCCTCCCTCTTCCCCTGCAACACCTCTCTCTCTCGTATATGCTCGGCGAAGCCCTGCCGGCATCCCGCTACATCCACCACGACGCCGTCGTGCTGCTGGATCTCCATCAACCTCTCCTTCCCCCTTGCTGGATCAAGAAGGAGGAGACGTCGCTGCACCGTACGTGTGTTGAACGCGGAGGTGCCGTCCGTTCGGCACTCGGTCATCGGTGATTTGGATCACGGCGAGTACGACTCCGTCATCCACGTTCATTGGAACGCTTCCGCTCGCGATCTACAAAGGTATGTAGATGCACTCCTTTCCCCTCGTTGCTAGTATACTCCATAGATTCATCTTGGTGAGCGTAGGAAAATTTTAAATTATGCTACGATTCCCAACAGGATCTCCTAGGTGTAACCCCAGGTGCCCAAACCAACAATCCACCAAGATGTGTGTTAAAGTTGTCGCCTTAAGTTGAACCATTAATTAAACAATCTCACATCTGTCATGGATACACTCAAACCCAATCCACGTCTACGAGCATAGCATGGCAATATAAGCATAACGTAGAAGTAACTCCCAAGGGTTTGATAATGAAACAGGTAATAGGTTCTACCTCATCATCTACTTCCCAACACCCACATATTAATCACATCCTAATAATGCAGTGTTTGAGGATTGGAACTAATGCATAAAACTGGGTATGAAAAGAGTATGATCAATGTGTTACTTGCCTTGCTGACGATCCGCAAAACCTAGTGACTCGTAGTAGCACGATTCGCACTCTGGGAATTCTATCGCAAACAAACAATAGCTTACATAAGCACTCAAGCAAAGATGCACAGGTAAACTCAAATAAGAATATCAAATCTGAAAGCTCAACCGAAGATGTTCGATCTGCAAAAAGAATCGATCAATCGGAGCTACGGAACTGAAACTACGGTCAAAAGAACTTCGAATTCAAATCTGCTTGAAACCAAATTTTAAATTGTCAAAAGCTTGTTCAAGTTGGTTAAACAGAAAGAGGGGCTCGAGACAAAGATTTTGGCATTGGTTTCACTGGATTTGGACAAACGGTTTAGAAACGGAGAGGGTTTGAAGATCAAGGACTCATCTATGATAAAAGTCATCGTGAATAGTCCCTGGCCGAAAAAATAAAATAAAAAGAAAAGACTAATGAAGGAATGTTTGCTGCCTGAATCTAACCAGCGAACAGCGTTCGTTAAAACAAACGAATGGACGAACGCCCGCTAAATAAAATAAACCGACGAAACAAACCAAACCGAATCTAAAAAAAATGGAACTAGGGTTTAAAAAAAACTGGGCGGCTTTTACCTAAAAAACAAAAAAAACCGGGCGGACAAGATCCGGCCAACGGCGGCTCGATCCGGCGAATGGGCGACTCCGGCGGGGCTGGCGACGGCGCGGGCGGCTCGGGCGGCGGCGGCGCGACGCGGGCAGCGGCGGCGAGCGGCAGGGTGGCGCGGGGTGGAGCAGCGGCGGCGGCGTGGCTCGGCGGCGCGGCTAGCGAGGGCAGGCGATGTGGGGCTCCAGGGGGGCCGGGGTGGTATTTAAGAGGGGGGAAGGCGGCGGCGGCGTCCGACTTGGGAAGGGGATCGACGCGGCGGGTGGGTCTCGGACTCCCCGAGTCCGGCGGCGGCATGCAACGGGGAGGGCGGCGCGGCAGCTGGGCCGGCTGGACCTCGGCCCAGTTCGGTCCGGCGGAGATTTTATTTTTAAAACTGATTCCGCCAAGAAAATCCTAAATGAATAAAATAAAATAAAAACTAAAAATGCCAAAAACAATTTTCACCATCTAAATGAAATATTTAGAACAAAGTGAACATTTTATTGGCCTAAAAATGCAATTTTGAAAAATGCATATTTTTTCTAATTCGAATAAAATAACAATAAAATCCAAAAAAATATTTATTTGATTTTAACATTTTTCCTCCAATATTTCATTTATTTTTGAGAAGTCATATTATCTCCTCTCATGCATTTTTAATATGAAATATTTTCGGAGAAAAATAATTAAAACCAAAGTGATCCTGGTTTCGATATTTGAGATAATTCAAATATGAAAACGGTGAAATCCCCAACTCTCTCCGTGGGTCCTTAAGTTGCTTAGAATTTCGAGGATCGCAAAACAAAATGCAATAAAATATGATATGCAAGAATGACCTACGTATAACATTCCAAATTGAAAATTTGGGATGTTACAAACCTACCCCCCTTAAGATGAATCTCGTCCTCGAGATTCGGGTTGACTAGAAAATAGGTGCGTGTGGTCTTTCCGTAGATCTTCCTCTCATTCGCAGGTGGCTTCATCTTCCGTATGGTGGCTCCACTGAACTTTGCAAAACTTAATAACCTTGATGCGTGTAACTCGGCTGGCAAACTCGAGAATCTTGACTGGTTTCTCCTTGTAGGTTAGATCACTATCCAACTGAATTGCTTCCAGGGGCACTGTATCTCTCAGAGGAATATCGACCATCTCAGCATGGCACTTCTTCAGCTGGGAAACGTGAAATACCTCATGAAATCCTGACAGTCCTTCCGGTAACTCCAACTTGTAGGCCACCTCTCCCCTATGTTCCACAACTCGGTATGGTCCTACAAATCTCGGGGCTAACTTCCCCTTAACTCCAAAACATTTAACTCCTCGCAGAGGTGACACACGAAGATATGCTCTCTCTCTGATTTCATAGACTACCTCCTTGCATTTTGAGTCTGCATAACTCTTCTGTCTGGACTGAGCTACCTTCAGTCTATCCCGAATCAGCTTAACCTTCTCTTCGGATTCCTTGATCAAGTCAGGTCCAAACAACTGACGGTCTCCAACTTCATCCCACATCAACGGTGTTCTGCACCTCCTTCCATACAAAGCTTCGAAAGGTGCCATCTTCAAACTGGCCTGGTAGCTATTGTTGTATGAGAACTCCGCATAAGGCAAATTGTCATCCCAACTAGATCCATAATCTAGCGCACAAGCTCTCAACATGTCCTCCAGAATCTGATTGACTCTCTCGGTTTGTCCATCTGTTTGCGGATGAAAAGCTGTACTGAACTCTAGCCTGGTACCCAAAGTCTGGTGCAGCTGGTGCCAAAACTTTGAAGTAAATTGTTCCTCTATCTGATACGATGGTCCTCAGAACTCCATGCAGACATACGATCCTGGTCATATATATCTTGGCCAACTTCGCACTTGTATAGGTGGTCTTCACTAGGATAGAGTGAGCTACTTTGGTCAGACGATCCACTACTACCCAAATAGAATCATATCCCGATCGGGTCCTGGGTAATCCGGTGATGAAATCCAGGCCAAGCTTGTCCCACTTCCATTCGGGTATCGGCATAGGCTGCAATAATACGGCTGGCTTTTGATGTTCTGCCTACACTCTCTAACATACATCACATACGGACATACTCAGCAATATCCTTCTTCATTCCAGTCCACCAGAAATGCTCCTTCAGATCCAAATACATCTTGGTGTTTCCGGGGTGTATCGAGTATGGCAAGTCGTGAGCTTCCTGTAGTATCAACTTCCTGATCTCTGCATTATTGGGCACATAAACATGGTCCTCAAACTAGAAGGTGTCGTGCTCATCCTCACGAAAACCTTTGGCTTTTCCTTTGCTCATTCTCTCCTTTATCTCGGCAATTTCTTTGTCATCCTTCTGAGCTTCTCGAATCTTTCCCAATAATGTTGACTGAACCTCCAATGTCGCTACAAAACCTCTAGGAACTATCTCCAAACGAAGCTCCATGAGATCTTCCACTAACTCCTTTGGCAATCCCCCGCTTACGAGGGTATTGGCATAACTCTTCCGGCTCAAAGCGTCTACTACGACATTGGCCTTCCCTGGTTGATAGTGCAACTTCATATCATAATCCTTTATGAGCTCCAACCATCTCCTTTGCCTGAGGTTCAGCTCCTTCTGAGTGAAAATGTACTTCAAACTCTTATGGTCCATGTAGACATCACAACGGTTTCCAATAAGAAAGTGTCTCCAGGTTTTGAGCGCATGCACTACGGCTGCTAACTCCAAATCATGTGTGGCATAATTCAACTCATGCGGTCAAAGCTGTCGTGAGGCATATGAAACAACTCTTCCGTCCTGCATAAGCACTCCTCCAAGTCCTAAGCGAGAAGCGTTGCAATACACTTGGAAATCCTTGCGTATATCCGGCAGAATCAGCACTGGGGCTGTAACCAAACGTTTCTTCAACTCCTGGAAACTTGCCTCACATTCTTCTGTCCATTTGAACTTGGTGTCTTTCTTCAACAACTCCGTCATGGGCTTCGCAATCTTAGAAAAATTCTCAATGAATCTCTGGTAATATCCTGCGAGTCCAAGAAAACTGCGGATCTCTCCAACTGATTTGGGTGCTAACCACTCAGTGACTGACTGAACCTTGGTGGGGTCTACTGCTATACCTTCTCCTGAGATAACATGTCCAAGAAATCCCACTTCCTTCAACCAAAACTCACATTTGCTGAACTTGGCATATAATTGGGGTTCCCTGAGCTTCTCAAGAACTAAATGCAAATGTTCCTTGTGTTCCTCTTCATTCTTCGAGTATACCAAGATATCATCAATAAACACCACGACAAACTTATCCAAGAACTCCATGAATACCTTGTTCATCATGCTCATAAAATAGGCAGGGGCGTTAGTCAATCCAAATGACATAACCATATACTCATATAGCCCGTACCTTGTGGTGAAAGCTGTCTTGGGTATATCCTTTTCTCGTATCTTCAGTTGGTGATATCCTGATCGCAGGTCAATCTTTGAAAACACTTTAGCTCCTTGCAGCTGGTCAAACAAATCATTGATCATCGGCAGCGGGTACTTGTTCTTGATCGTCACTTCATTCAACGCATGATAATCAACACCCATTCTCAATGATCCATCCTTCTTCTCAACCAAGAGCACTGGGGCTCCCCACGGTGATGAACTTCGTCGAATGTGACCTTTCTCCAATAACTCCTTAATCTGCTTCTTAATCTCCTCTAGATCATTTGCGGGCATCCGGTATGGTCTCTTCGATATCGGTCCGGTGCCTGGCAATAACTCTATCAAAAACTCAATGTCTCGACCAGGCGGCATGCGTGGTAACTCCTCTAGAAATACATCTGGGTAATCCTTCACTACAGGCACTTCCTCCTGAACAACTCCTGAGAGGGAATTTACTTGGGTTCTCCTTGGCGCATGCCTGGATACATACTTGATCCTTTTTCCCTCCGGTGTGGTGAGCAGAATTTTCTTACTGGCGCAATCAATGTTCCCCCATACATCGATAACCAATCCATTCCTAGTATCACATCCAATCCTTGTGACTCCAAAATGATCAGGTCTGAGGGGAAAACATGCCTACCTATGGTTAGTGGCATCTGAAAACATCCTTGGCTTGCCATAAACTCTGCACCTGGTGAGCTTACTAGCATAGGTGTTCTAAGAACTTTGGTGGGCAACTTATACTTATCCACGAATCCCCTTGAAGTGTATGAATGCGATGCACCAGTATCAAAAAGAACGATTGCAGTAAATGACTTAACCAAAAACTTACCGATAACTGCATCTGCCTGCTCTTCAACCTCCTCCACGTTCATGTGGTTCACTTGTCCCCTGTTGAAAGGGTTGGGCTTCTTCCCAGAGCTTCCGTTGCCATTTCCATTCTTCAACTCAGGACAATCATTGGCGTAGTGTCCAGTCTTCCCGCACTTGAAACAAGTAATGTGACTTTGATCCTTCTTGGCGGGAGTGGCTGGGTTAGAGCGGTTCTGATTGCTGCCTACTCCACTCCCGTTTCCATTCTTGGGGCCACTATGGTTATGCGAACTTCCTCCATTGTGGTTATGGCCTCCATGGTTATGGGTATATCCTCCTGAGTTCGGGGTAAGGTGAGGCTTCTACTGTGCTCCTGAATTGTACTTCCCTTGTCCATACTTCCTTTTGCGGCTCTCAATCTGTTGTTGCCTCCCTTCAATCATAAGAGCCCTGTCTACCAGCTCCTAGTAGTTTGCAAATGTTGCTACCATCAACTGCATGCTCATCTCATCATTCAACCCTTCCATAAAATTCTCCTGCTTCGCTGCATCGGTGGCCACATCATCCGGGGCGTAGCGAGCTAACTTACTGAACTCATCCATGTACTGCCCCATAGTACGGTTTCCCTGACGTAAGTTGCGAAACTCACGCTTCTTCATGTTCATAGCTCCAGTTGAGACATGTGCAGTGCGGAATGCTTGCTGAAACTGATCCCAAGTGGTATTGTCTATAGGGAAAGTGACTGTGTAATTCTCCCACCATGAAGCTGCTGGTCCATCCAATTGATGTGCGGCAAAACACACCTTCTCTGCATCCGTGCAACCTGCGGTGGTCAACTCCCTTCCAATCCGGCGTAGCCAGTCATCAGCAACTATTGGCTCAGTGCTACTGGAAAACACCGGCGGCTGCAACCTCAGAAAACGGGCTAAGTTGTCAACTGGAGGTGGTGGTGGAGGGTTTTTGTTATTATTGTTGTTGCCTTGGTTCTGGACTAATATCTGCATCAAGGCATTCTGTTGCTGGATCAACTGAGTAATCTCCGGTGGGAAGGCAAATCCGGGGTCACGTCTCAGAGGCATCTGATGGGTTTAGAGGGGAGAGATTAGAATAGAATGAGGTCTAATGAGAAAGCACTACCCATATGCACATGAGACAAACACAATCATATCACACCAAATCAATTCAAGCAAGGGCATACAATCGGTCTAGAACTATCGTTACAAAAGTGCTCGGACTACTACTATGTACATGGGGAAATACTACTAATCATATGGTGGCCATCTAGAAATTTTGATCGATGGAAGACTCCATGATATGTGCTCCAGCTTCGTCTTCATAATCATCATCACTACCATCAGGGTCGGAGTCGGTGTCATCGATGATGATGTAGTCTTCAGAACGAATTTCCTTGGGTTCGTCGTCTTCTCCTCCTGGCGCGGGGTCTCCCATGAATACTCCTAGCTTCCTTGTCAGGTCATCATTCTTCTCCATGAGTATTGCGATTTCCTCCTCATATCCGTCGCGTGTAGACTTGAGTTCCTCTTCTAGCTCCGTGTTCCTTGTCATCGCGTTCTTCAAATCTATCATGCTTGCGCACATCTGGTTCTCCTGTCGACGAATGTGTTGGTTTAACTCCTGGATGAACGCTGCAATGGACCTGTCTCTCCTGGTGCTGATCATCTCCCATTGCTCATCTCGGCGCCCACATATCTGGTATATAGTGTCCTTGAGATCCTTGTGGTAAACTTTTCCGATGCGTCCCATGGCGATGTGGGCTGCCATGCTCTTACCTAGACTCCAGGCTGGTGCATCAAAGGAAAACTCTATGGGCTTAGTCACTAGCGTGAATGTTCTTCCTGGAACTTGAACTCGAATCATCCAACGCTCCTCTTCTGGTAAAGTGGCGGTGTAGGTCCCGGTGAAGCTTGGTATTCCGATGTTCAGGTACATAGTGACTTCCTTCAAGTGTCGTCCAAACGAAGTGTCTTCATCCAGTTGTGCAAACTTGTTCCTTGAGTCCCACCATCCTAAAGAGTAGAAAATGGAGAGAAGTCATAAATGAGTAGAGAAGAGTGACCTATGGCTCATCTTAGTGGTCGTGTCCTACAATCAGCGTGTGCTCTGATACCATCTTGTAGCGATCCGACCTCAGACGGTCAAATCTCTGTGTTCAGTGTCATCCCTGGATCGGTAATGCTGACACACACAGTACTTGAAGGATTTATAACAGAGTAGTAATCACACACTTATTACATCGATAGTCTCAAGAGAGAACTTATTACAATAAATATGGCTTAAGGCCATCTAAATAAGATAACAGCGGAAGGCTTTGAAGATAAAGTGAGTACATCAACTCCAACGGCATAGCTGAGTGCATGACAACGACCTAGCGCACCTTACTCTTTGTCTGAAAAGTCTGCAACATGATATGTTGCAGCCCGGAACGGGTCAGCACATGGAATATGCTGGCAATATAACACAGTAGAGCAATGAACAAGATAAATGCTATCACTACATGCATATATGGCTGGTGGAGGATCTATGGGTATAATGTTTTGCGAAAAGCCATTTTTCCCCACAACAAAAGGAATACTATCATGGTGGTTGAAACATTGAGAATGGTACCCCCATCTCAATCCCAATTAAAAGTAATCATTAACAACCCAACAAATTAATTTAGAGTGATGAGATCAAATCAATAATTCAAGTACCAGATAATCAAGATGTCCATAACTGGGGACACGGCTAACCATAATTAGTTTATACACTCTGCAGAGGTTTGCGCACTTTTCCCCACAAGACTCGATCTCCTCCGTTGGATTTCTCGCACTACATGGTGTTTGAGAAACGGATGACTGTGACACAGTCTTTCAGAAGCACTAACTCTTTACTCCGGATGGACAGTTACACCTACTTTCCCCTACATCTGCTAGCCCACCACTGAAAGAGGTCATGCAACCTACTCAACTATGCTAGAGCCCATAATAGCTTGTGGATGCACACAGAAGTTTCTAGCATGAATAATCTTATGATCCCTTTGAGCCTGGGTGACGGACCATAGGAGGATCACACGGTATAACCCCGGGATCTCCTAGGACAACACTGGTATAATCCGAGGTGCCCAAACCAACAATCCACCCAAATGTGTATTAAAGTTGCCGCCTTAAGTTGAGCCATTAACTAAACAATCTCACATCTGTCATGGATACACTCAAACCCAGTCAACGTCTACGAGCATAGCATGGCAATATAAGCATAACATAGAAGTAACTCCCAAGGGTTTGATAATGAAACAAGTAATAGGTTCTACCTCATCATCTACTTCCCAACACCCACTTATTAATCACATCCTAATCATGCAGTGTTTCAAGATTGGAACTAATGCATAAAACTGGGTATGAAAAGAGTATGATCAATGTGTTACTTGCCTTGCTGACTGATATGTCTCCAACGTATCTATAATTTTTGATTGTTCCATGCTATATTATATTCTGTTTTGGACATTAATGGGCTTTATTATACACTTTTATATTATTTTTGGGACTAACCTATTAACCGGAGGCCCAGCCCAGAATTGTTGTTTTTTGCCTATTTCAGAGTTTCGCAGAAAAAGAATATCAAACGGAGTCCAAACGGAATGAAACCTTCGGGAACGTGATTTTCGGAACGAACGTGATCCAGAGGACTTGGACCCTACGTCAAGAAAGCTAACAGGAAGGCACGATGTAGGGGGGCGCGCCTACCCCCCTGGGCGCGCCCTCCACCCTCGTGGGGCCCACGTTGCTCCACCGACGTACTTCTTCCTCCTATATATACCTATGTACCCCCAAACTACCAGACACGGAGCTAAAAATCTAATTCCACCACTGCAACCTTCTATACCCGTGAGATCCCATCTTGGGGCCTTTTCCGGCGCTCCATCGGAGGGGGCATCGATCACGGAGGGCTTCTACATCAACACCATAGCCTCTCCGATGATGTGTGAGTAGTTTACCTCAAACCTTCGGGTCCATAGTTATTAGCTAGATGGCTTCTTCTCTCTTTTTGGATCTCAATACATTGTTCTCCCCCTCTCTTATGGAGATCTATTCGATGTAATCTTCTTTTGCGGTGTGTTTATTGAGACCGATTAATTTTGGGTTTATGATCAAGTTTATCTATGAACAATATTTGAATCTTCTCTGAATTCTTTTATGTATGATTGGTTATCTTTGCAAGTCTCTTCGAATTATCAGTTTGGTTTGGCCTACTAGATTGATCTTTCTTGCAATGGGAGAAGTGCTTAGCTTTGGGTTCAATCTTGCGGTGTCCTTTCCCAATGACAGTAGGGGCAGCAAGGCACGTATTGTATTGTTGCCATCGAGGATAACAAGATGGGGTTTATATCATATTGCATGAGTTTATCCCTCTACATCATGTCATCTTACTTAAAGTGTTACTCTGTTCTTTTGAACTTAATACTCTAGATGCATGCTGGATAGCGGTCGATGTGTGGAGTAATAGTAGTAGATGCAGGCAGGAGTCGGTCTACTTGTCACGGACATGATGCCTATATACATGATCATACCTAGATATTCTCATAACTATGCTCAATTCTGTCAATTGCTCAATAGTAATTTGTTTACCCACCGTAATACTTATGCTCTCGAGAGAAGCCAATAGTGAAACCTATGGCCCCCGGGTCTATTTTCCATCATATTAATCTTCCAATACTTAGCTATTTTTATTGCCTTTTATTTTACTTTGCATCTTTATCATAAAAATACAAAAAATATTATCTTATCATATCTATCAGATCTCACTTTCGTAAGTGACCGTGAAGGGATTGACAACCCCTTTATTGCGTTGGTTGCGAGGCTTTTATTTGTTTGTGTAGGTGCGAGGGACTCGTGCGTGGCCTCCTACTGGATTGATACCTTGGTTCTCAAAAACTGAGGGAAATACTTACGCTGCTTTACTGCATCACCCTTTCCTCTTCAAGGGAAAACCAACGCAGTGCTCAAGAGGTAGCAAGAAGGATTTCTGGCGCCGTTGCCGGGGAGTCTACGCAAAAGTCAACATACCAAGTACCCATCACAAACCCTTATCTCCCGCATTAGATTATTTTCCATTTGCCTCTCATTTTCCTTTCCCTACTTCACCCTTGCCGTTTTATTCGCCCTCTCTTTTTTCCGTTCGCCTCTTTTTCGCTCGCTTCTTGTTTGCTCGTGTGTTGGATTGTTTGCTTGTCATGATGGCTCAAGATAATACTAAATTGTGTGACTTTACCAATACCAACAACAATGATATTCTTAGCACTCCGATTGCTCCTCTTACCGATACTGAATCTTGTGAAATTAATGCTGTTTTGTTGAATCTTGTCATGAAAGATCAATTCGCCGGCCTTCCTAGTGAAGATGCCGCTACCCATCTAAATAGCTTCGTTGATTTGTGTGATATGCAAAATAATAAAGATGTGGACAATGATATTGTTAAATTGAAGCTATTTCCTTTTTCTCTTAGAGATCGTGCTAAAGCTTGGTTTTCGTCTTTGCCTAAAAATAGTATTGATTCTTGGAATAAGTGCAAAGATGCTTTTATCTCTAAGTATTTTCCTCCCGCTAAGATCATCTCTCTTAGAAACGATATTATGAATTTTAAGCAACTTGATCATGAACATGTTGCACAAGCTTGGGAGAGGATGAATTTAATGATACGTAATTGCCCTACTCATGGTTTGAATTTGTGGATGATTATACAAAATTTTTATGCCGGATTGAATTTTGCTTCTAGAAATCTTTTAGATTCGGCCGCGGGAGGAACTTTTATGGAAAATCACTTTAGGAGAAGCTACTAAACTCCTAGATAATATTATGGTTAATTATTCTCAATGGCACACCGAAAGATCCACTAATAAAAAAGTGCATGCAATAGAAGAAATTAATGTTTTGAGTGGAAAGATGGATGAACTTATGAAATTATTTGCTACTAAAAGTGTTTCTTCTGATCCTAATGATATCCCTTTGTCTACTTTGATTGAGAATAATAATGAATCTATGGATGTGAATTTTGTTGGTAGGAATAATTTTGGTAACAACGCGTATAGAGGAAACTTTAATCCTAGGCCGTATCCTAGTAATTCCTCTAATAATTATGGTAATTCCTACAATAGTTCTTATGGAAATTTTAATAAGATGCCTTCTGAATTTGAGACTAGTGTTAAGGAGTTTATGAATTCGCAAAAGAATTTCAATGCTTTGCTTGAAGAAAAATTGCTTAAAGTTGATGAATTAGCTAGGAACGTTGATAGAATTTCTCTTGATGTTGATTCTTTGAAACTTAGATCTATTCCTCCTAAGCATGATATCAATGAGTCTCTCAAAGCCATGAGAATTTCCATTGATGAGTGCAAAGAAAGAACCGCTAGGATGCGTGCTAAGAAAGATTGTTTTGTGAAAGCGTGTTCTTCTAGTTTCTATGAAAATAAAGATGAAGATCTAAAAGTTATTGATGTGTCCCCTATTAAATCTTTTTTTTCAATATGAATCTTGATAATGATGGGACTGAATATGATCCACCTTTACCTAGAAGGCGTTCAAAAAATTCGGGGTTTTTAGATCTTGATGCAAAAATTGGTAAAAGTGGGATTGAAGAGATCAAAACTCTAGATATTAATGAACCCACTATTTGGATTTCAAGGAATTTAATTATGATAATTGCTCTTTGATAGATTGTATTTCCTTGTTGCAATCCGTGCTAAATTCTCCACATGCTTATAGTCAAAATAAAGCCTTTACCAAAGATATCATTGATGCTTTGATGCAATATTATGAAGAAAAACTTGAGTTGGAAGTTTCTATCCCTAGAAAACTTTATGATGAGTAGGAACCTACTATTAAAATTAAAATTAAAGATCATGAATGTTTTTCTTTGTGTGATTTGGGTGCTAGTGTTTCCACGATTCCAAAAACTTTGTGTGATTTGTTAGGTTTCCGCGAATTTGATGATTGCTCTTTAAAGTTGCACCTTGCGGATTCCACCATTAAGAAACCAATGGGAAGAATTAATGATGTTCTTATTGTTTCAAATAGTAATTATGTGCCCATAGATTTTATTGTTCTTGATAAAGATTGCAATCCTTCTTGTCCTGTTATTCTTGGTAGACCTTTCCTTAGAACGATTGGTGCAATTATTGATATAAAGGAAGGGAATATTAGATTCCAATTTCCGTTAAGGAAAGGCATGGAATACTTCCATAGAAATAAAATAAAATTACCTTATGAATCTATTATGAGAGCCACTTATGGATTGCCTACCAAAGATGGCAATAGCTAAATCTATCCTTGCTATTATGCCTAGCTAGGGGCGTTAAACGATAGCGCTTGTTGGGAGGCAACCCAATTTTATTTTTAGTTTTTTGCTTTTTGCTTATTTTTAGGAATAAATTTTTGATCTAGCCTCTGGTTAGATTTGTTTTTATGTTTTAATTAGTGTTTGTGCCAAGTTTAACCTATAGGATCTTCTTGGATGATAGTTATTTGATCTTGCTGAAAATTCCAGAAACTTTCTGTTCACGAAAATAATTGTTAAAAATCACCAGAACGTGATAAAATATTGATTTCAATTGATTCTGATCAATAAACAAATTTTCTAGGTCGTCCTATTTTGTATGAATTTTTGGAGTTCCAGAAGTTTGCGTTAGTTACAGATTACTACAGACTGTTCTGTTTTTGACAGATTCTGTTTTTCTTGTGTTGTTTGCTTATTTTGATGAATCTATGGCTAGTAAAATAGTTTATAAACCATAGAGAAGTTGGAATACAGTAGGTTTAACACCAATATAAATAAAGAATGAGTTCATTACAGTACCTTGAAGTGGTGTTTTGTTTTCTTTCGCTAACGGAGCTCACGAGATTTTCTGCTTAGTTTTGTGTTGTGAAGTTTTCAAGTTTTGGGTAAAAGATTTGATGGATTATGGAAGAAGGAGTGGCAAGAGCCTAAGCTTGGGGATGCCCATGGCACCCCAAGATAATCTAAGGACACCTAAAAGCCAAAGCTTGGGGATGCTCCGGAAGGCATCCCCTCTTTCGTCTACTTCCATCGGTAACTTTACTTGGAGGTATATTTTTATTCACCACATGATATGTGTTTTGCTTGGAGCGTCTTGTATTATTTGAGTCTTTATTTTTTAGTTTGCCACAATCATCCTTGCTGTACACACCTTTTGAGAGAGACACACATGATTCGGAAATTGTTAGAATACTCTATGTGCTTCACTTATATCTTTTGAGTTATATAGTTTTTGCTCTAGTGCTTCACTTATATCTTTTAGAGCACGGTGGTGGTTTTGTTTTATAGAAACTATTGTTCTATCATGCTTCAATTAGATTATTTTGAGAGTCCTACAAAACAGCGTGGTAATTTGCTTTAATTATGATAGGCATTCAAGATTAATAAAAAATTTCTTATGAGTGTGTTGAATACTATGAGAAGTTAGATGCTTGATAATTGTTTTGAGATATGAAGATGATGATATTAGATTCATGCTAGTTGAGTAGTTGTGAATTTGAGAAATACTTGTGTTAAAGTTTGTGATTCCCGTAGCATGCACGTATGCTGAACCGTTATGTGATGAAGTCGGAGCATGATTTATTTATTGATTGTCTTCCTTATGAGTGGCGGTCGGGGACGAGCGATGGTCTTTTCCTACCAATCTATCCCCCAGGATCATGCGCGTAATACTTTGCTTCGATAACTTGTAGATTTTTGCAATAAGTATATGAGTTCTTTATGACTAATGTTGAGTCCATGGATTATACGCACTTTTCTTCCTTCCACCATTGCTAGCCTCTCTAATACCGCGCACTTTTCGCCGGTATCATACACCCACCATATACCTTCCTCAAAACAGCCACCATACCTACCTATCATGGCATTTCGATAGCCATTCCGAGATATATTGCCATGCAACTTACCACCGTTCAGTTTATTATGACACGCTCCATCATTGTCGTATTGCTTTGCGTGATCATGTAGTTGACATTGTATTAGTGGCAAAGCCACCGTTCATAATTCTTTCATACATGTCACTCTTGATTCATTACCCCGGTATACCGCCGGAGGCATTCACATAGAGTCATATTTTTTTCTAAGTATTGAGTTGTAATTGTTGAGTTGTAAGCAAATAAAAGTGTGATGATCATCATTTTTTAGAGCATTGTCCCAAGTGAGGAAAGGATGATGGAGACTATGATTCCCCCACAAATCAGGATGAGACTCCGGACTAAAAAAAAAGGAAAGGCCATAAAAAAGGAGAAAAGGCCCAAAAAATGAGAGAAAAGGAGAGAAGGGACAATGTTACTATCCTTTTTACCACACTTGTGCTTAAAAGTAGCACCGTGATCTTCATGATAGAGAGTCTCCTATGATATCACTTCCATATACTAGTGGGAAATTTTCATTATAGAACTTGGCTTGTATATTCCAATGATGGGCTTCCTCAAAATGCCCTAGGTCTTCGTGAGTAAGCGAGTTGGATGCACACCCACTTAGTTCCTTTTGTTGAGCTTTCATATACTTATAGCTCTAGTGCATCCATTGCATGGCAATCCCTACTCACTCACATTGATATATATTAATGGGCATCTCCATAGCCCGTTGATACGCCTAGTTGATGTGAGACTATCTTCTCCCTTTTTTTGTCTTCTCCACAACTACCATTCTATTCCACATATAGTGCTATGTCCATGGCTCACGCTCATGTATTGCGTGAAGATTGAAAAATTTTGAGAACATCAAAAGTATGAAACAATTGCTTGGCTTGTCATCGGGGTTGTGCATGATTTAAATACTTTGTGTGGTGAAGATAGAGCATAGCCAGACTATATGATTTTGTAGGGATAACTTTCTTTGGCCATGTTATTTTGAGAAGACATAATTGCTTAGTTAGTATGCTTGAAGTATTATTATTTTTATGTCAATATTAAACTTTTGTCTTGAATCTTTCGGATCTGAATATTCATACCACAATTAAGAGAATTACATTGAAATTATGCCAAGTAGCATTCCACATCAAAAATTCTGTTTTTATCATTTACCTACTCGAGGACGAGCAGGAATTAAGCTTGGGGATGCTTGATACGTCTCCAACGTATCTATAATTTTTGATCGTTCCATGCTATATTATATTCTGTTTTGGACATTAATGGGCTTTATTATACACTTTTATATTGTTTTTGGGACTAACCTATTAACCGGAGGCCCAGCCCAGAATTGCTGTTTTTTGCCTATTTCAGAGTTTCGCAGAAAAAGAATATCAAACGGAGTCCAAACGGAACAAAACCTTCGGGAACGTGATTTTCGGAACGAACGTGATCCAGAGGACTTGGACCCTACGTCAAGAAAGCTACCAGGAAGGCATGAGGTAGGGGGCGCGCCTACCCCCGGGCGCGCCCTCCACCCTCGTGGGGCCCACGTTGCTCCACTGACATACTTCTTCCTCCTATATATACCTACGTACCCCAAACTACCAGACATGGAGCCAAAAACCTAATTCCACTACCGCAACCTTCTGTACCCATGAGATCCCATCTTGGGGCCTTTTTCGGAGCTCCGCCGGAGGGGCATCGATCACGGAGGGCTTCTACATCAACACCATAGCCTCTCCGATGATGTGTGAGTAGTTTACCTCAGACCTTCGGGTCCATAGTTATTAGCTAGATGGCTTCTTTTCTCTTTTTGGATCTCAATACAATGTTCTCCCCCTCTCTTGTGGAGATCTATTCGATGTAATCTTCTTTTGCGGTGTGTTTGTTGAGACCGATGAATTGTGGGTTTATGATCAAGTTTATCTATGAACAATATTTGAATCTTCTCTGAATTCTTTTATGTATGATTGGTTATCTTTGCAAGTCTCTTCAAATTATCAGTTTGGTTTGGCCTACTAGATTGATCTTTCTTGCAATGGGAGAAGTGCTTAGCTTTGGGTTCAATCTTGCGGTGTCCTTTCCCAGTGACAGTAGGGGCAACAAGGCACGTATTGTATTGTTGCCATCGAGGATAACAAGATGGGGTTTATATCATATTGCATGAGTTTATCCCTCTACATCATGTCATCTTACTTAAAGCGTTACTCTGTTCTTTTGAACTTAATACCCTAGATGCATGCTGGATAGCGGTCAATGTGTGGAGTAATAGTAGTAAATGCAGGCAGGAGTCGGTCTACTTGTCGCGGACGTGATGCCTATATACATGATCATACCTAGATATTCTCATAACTATGCTCAATTCTGTCAATTGCTCAACAGTAATTTGTTTACCCACCGTAATACTTATGCTCTCGAGAGAAGCCACTGGTGAAACCTATGGCCCCCGGGTCTATTTTCCATCATATTAATCTTCCAATACTTAGCTATTTTTATTGCCTTTTATTTTACTTTGCATCTTTATCATAGAAATACCAAAAATATTATCTTATCATATCTATCAGATCTCACTTTCGTAAGTGACCGTGAAGGGATTGACAACCCCTTTATTGCGTTGGTTGCGAGGATTTTATTTTTTTGTGTAGGTGTGAGGGACTCGTGTGTGGCCTCCTACTGGATTGATACCTTGGTTCTCAAAAACTGAGGGAAATACTTATGCTGCTTTACTGCATCACCCTTTCCTCTTCAAGGGAAAACCAACGCAGTGCTCAAGAGGTAGCACTAACGATCCGCAAAACCTAGTGACTCGTAGTAGCACGCTTCGCACTCCAGGAATTCTATCGCAAACAAAAAATAGCTTGCATAAGCACTCAAGCAAAGATGCACAGGTAAACTCAAATAAGAAGATCGAATCTGAAAGCTCAACAGAAGAGGTTTGGTCTGCAAAAAGAATCGATCAAATCGGAGCTACGGAACTGAAACTACGATCAAAAGAACTTCAAATTCAAATCTTCTTGAAACCAAATTTTAAATTGTCAAAACCTTGTTCAAGTTAGTTAAACATAAAGAGGGGCTCGAGACGAATACTTTGGCGTTGGTTTCACTGGATTTGGACAAACGGTTTAGAAACGGCGAGGGTTTGAAGATCAGGGACTGATCTGCGATAAAAGTAATCGCGAATAGGTCCCTGGTCGAAAAAAGAAAATAAAAAGTAAAGACTAACGAAAGAACGTTCGCTGTCTGAATCTAACCGGCGAACAGCATTCGTTAAAACGAACGAATGGACGAACGCCCGCTAAATAAAATAAACCGACGAAACGAACCGAATCGAATCTAAAAAACCGAACTAGGGTTTAAAAAAACGGGGCGGCTTTTACCTAAAAACCAAAAAAACGGGCAGACGAGATCCGGCGAACGGCGGCTCGATCCGGCGAACGGGGCGACTCCGACGGGGCTGGCGACGACGCGGGGCGGTGCGGGGCGGAGCGGGCGGCGGCGCGGCTGGCGAGGGCAGCCGGTGGCACTGGCGATGTGGGGCTCCAGGGCGGTCCCGGGGTGGTATTTAAGAGGGGGGAGGCGGCGTCCAACTAGGGAAGGGGGTCGGCGCGGCGGGCGGGGCTCGGACTCCCCGAGTCCGGCGGCGGCACTCGACGGGGAGAGCGGTGCGGCAGCTGGGCCGGCTGGGCCTCGCCCTAATTCGGTCCGGCGGAGATTTTTTTTAAAAACTGATTCCGCCGAGAAAATCCTAAATAAATAAAATAAAATAACTAAAAATGTCAAAAAAACAATTTTCACCGTCTAAATGAAATATTTAGAACAAAGTGAACATTTTCTTGGCATAAATTTTTTGAAAAATGCATATTTTTTCTAATTCGAATAAAATAACAATAAAATCCGAAAAAACTATTTATTTGATTTTAACATTTTTCCTCCAATATTTCCTTTATTTTGGAGAAGTCATATTATCTCCTCTCATACATTTTTAATATGAAATATTTTCGGAGAAAAATAATTAAAACCAAAGTGATCCTGGTTTCGATATTTGAGATAATTCAAATATGAAAACAGTGAAATCCCCAACTCTCTCCGTGGGTCCTTGAGTTGCTTAGAATTTGGAGGATCGCAAAACAAAATGCAATAAAATATGATATGCATGAATGACCCATGTATTCCAAATTGAAAATTTGGGATGTTACAACAAGTCACTTGCTCGTTCCATTGTTCCGGAAAACAGGGTTTTTTTGTCATCTTGCCCATAAGGCATGGTTCGCATGTGTCAAGTGATTCAAAATCAAGTGACTCCAAAAGCCCATCAGCATGGAGTTTCTTCATGCGCTTAACACCAATATGACCTAAACGGAAGTGCCACAACAAAGTGGTATTATCATTATCAACTCTACATCTTTTGGCATCAATGTTATGGACATATGTATCACTACGATCGAGATTCAATAAACCATTCGCATTGGGTGCATGACCATATAAGGTATTATTCATGTAAACAGAATAACCATTATTCTTTGCTTTAAATGAACAACCGTATTGCAATAGACATGATCTAATCATGTTCATGGTCAACGCAGACACCAAATAATATTTATCTAGGTTCAAGACTAACCCCGAAGGTAGAGGGAGCGTGCGATGGTGATCACATCAACCTTGGAAACACTTCCAACACACATCGTCACCTCGCCCTTAGCTAGTATCTGTTTACTCTATAGATTTTGTTTCGAGTTGCCAATATTAGCAACTGAACCGGTATCTAATACCCAGGTGCTACTAGGAGTACTACTAAGGTACACATCAATAACACATATATCAAATATACTTTTGTTGAAGTTGCCAGCCTTCTCATCTACCAAGTAATTGGGGTAGTTCCGCTACCAGTGACCGTTCCCCTTATAATAGAAGCACTTAGTCTCGGGTTTTGGTTCAGCCTTGGGTTACTTCACTAGAGCGGCAGCTGGCTTGTCATTCATGAAGTTTCTCTTCTTGCCCTTACCCTTCTTGAAATTAGTGGTCTTGTTAACCATCAACACTTGATGCTCCTTCTTGATTTCTACCTTCGCGGCCTTTAAGCACCGCAAACATCTTCGGGATCATCTCCATCCCTTGCATGTTATAGTTCATCATGAGGCTCTAGTAGCTTGGTGATAGTGACTGGAGAACCCTGTCAATCACTATCTTATCAGGAAGATTAACTCCCACTTGATTCAAGCGATTGTAGCACCCAGACATTTTGAGCACATGCTCACTGGCTGAGCAATTCTCCTCCATCTTGTAGGCAAAGAACTTTTCAGAGGTCTCATACCTCTCAACACGGGCATGAGCCTGAAATACCAATTTCAACTCTTGGAACATCTCATACGTTATGTGGCGTTCAAAACACCTTTGGAGCCCCGATTCTGAGCCGTAAAGCATGGCACACTAAACTATCAATTAGTGATCAGAACGTGTCTGCCAGATGTTCACAACATCCACAGACGACGCTAGAGGGGTTGGCACACTGAGTGGTGCATCAAGGACATAAGCCTTCTGTGCAGCAGTGAGGACAATTCTCAGACTACAGCCCTAGTCCGCATAATTGCTTACAATATCTTTCAACTTAGTCTTTTTCTAGGAACATATTGAAAACAGGGAGCTACAGCGTGAGCTATTGATCTACAACAATTTGCAAAGACAACTTAGACTATTGTTCATGATAAAGAGTTCAACTAATCATATTACTTAAGAACTCCCACTCAAATCAACATCCCTCCGGTTGTCCAAGTGTAACATGATCCAAATTCACCAACCCAAGTCTGATCATCACGTGAGATGAGGTGGTTTCAATGGTGAACATCTCCATGTTGGTCATATCTACTATATGACTCATGTTCGACCTTTCGGTCTCTTGCGTTCCGAGGCCATGTATGTACATGCTTGGCTCGTCAAGTTTAACCCACGTGTTCCGCATGTGCAAAACTGGCTTGCACCCGTTGTATGTGAACGTAGAGTCTATCACACCTGATCATCACGTGGTGCTTCGAAATGACATACTTTCGCAATGGTGCACACTTGGGGAGAACACAATTTTATCTTGAAATTTAAGTGAGGCATCACCTTATAATGCTATCGTCGTCCTAAGCAAAATAAGATGCATAAAAGGATTAATATCACATGCAAATCATAAGTGACATGATATGGCCATCATCTTGTGCTTTCGATCTCCATCTCCAAAGCACCGGCATGATCTCCATCGTCACCGGCATGACACCATGATCTCCATCATCGTGTCGCCATCGGGGTTGTCACGCCAACCATGCTTCTACTACTATTGCTATCGCTTAGCAATAAAGTAAAGCATTACATAGCGTTTAATGATTGACACGCAGGTCATACAATAATTAAAGACAACCCTATGGTTCCTGCCGGTTGCCGCATTCATCAACATGCAATTCGTGATAAACTACTACAAACATGATCATCTCATACATCAAATATATTTCATCATGTCCTTGACCATATCATATCACAACATACCCTGCAAAAACAAGTTAGACGTCCTCTAATTGTTGTTGCATGTTTTACGTGGCTGCTATGGGTATCTAGCAAGAATGATTCTTACCTATGCAAAACCACAAGGTGATATGCAAGTTGCTATTTAACCTTCTACAAGGCCGCCTTTGTAGAATCAGATTCAACTAAGGTGGGAGAGACAGACACCCGCCAACCATCTTTATGCAACAAAGTCACATGTCAGTCGATGGAACCGGTCTCATGTACATGGACATGTAAAGTTGGTCTGGGACGCTTCATCCCACAATACCGATGAATCAAGAAAATACCAAGGAAGGAAGCAATCTGAATATCAACGCCCACAAACTCCTTTGTGTTCTACTCATGATGTCATCTACGAATAGACCTAGTTCATGATGCCACTGTTGGGAACATTGCATGGAAACAAAAAAATTCCTACGCACACCCAAGATCCAATCTAGGAGATGACCATCTACGATAGGAGAGATTGGATCTACATACCCTTGTAGATCACTAAGCGAAAGTGTTAAGAAACATGGTTGATGTAGTCGAACGTCTTCGCGATCCAATCACGATCCGTCCCGCGAACTCCGATCTAGTGCCGAACGGACGTCACCTCCATGTTCACACGTATGGCTTGATGATGCATTCACCTCCTCGATCCAGCGAGCGATGGTGAAGTAGTAGCTTGAGTCCTCTGGCAGCATGACAGCGTGGTGGTAGTGGTGGTGGAGAGATCTCAGCAGAGCTTCGCTAAGCACTACGGAGAAGAAGATAGCTTTGAGGGAGAGGAGGAGCAGCGCCGTGGCACATATAGATGCGTATGGGTCGGCTGCCCTCTCTCTACCTCTCTATATATAGGGGGAAGGGAGGGGAGGAGGGGCACCCCTCGTTCCAATCTAGGGGGCGGCGGCCACAAGAGGGAAACCCTAGATGGGTTTTCCTCCCTAGGTGACTTGCCCCTCAAGGCAAAGGGGCGGGCTGCCCTAGGGAGGCTCCCCACCTCCTTAGGCAACGCGGGAAGGGGTGAGGGGGCGCACATCTCCTTAGTGGGTTGGTGTGCCCCCTCCCCTTGGCCCATGAGGCCCCCAACACTTCCTGCTCCCCCCTGAAACACCTTTCGGTCATGCTGGTCATCACCCGGTACCCCCGGAACAATTCCGAACTCTAATACCCTTCGTCCAATATATCAATCTTCACCTCCGGACCATTCCGGAGTTCCACATCACATCCGGGATCTCATAATGACTCAACTATACTTATATCGTCACCAAACGTTAAGTGTGTAGACCCTGCAGGTTCGAGAACTATGCAGACATGATTGAGACACCTCTAAGGTCAATAACCAATAGCAGGACCTGGATGCCCATATTGGTTCCTACATATTCTATGAAGATCTTATCGGCCGAACCTCGATGTCAAGGATTCAGCTAATCCCGTATGTAGTTCCCTTTGTCTATCGGTATGTTACTTGCCCGAGATTCGATTGTCGGTATCTCCATACCTAGTTCAATCTCGTTACCGGCAAGTCTCTTTACTCGTTCCGTAATACAAGATCTCGTGACTAACTCCTTAGTCATATTGCTTGCAAGCTTCTTGTGATGTTGTATTACCGAGAGGGCCCAGAGATACCTCTCCATCACACGAAGTGACAAATCCCAGTCTTGATCCATGCCAACTCAACAGAAACCCTTGGAGATACCTGTAGAGCACCTTTATAGCCACCTAGTTACGTTGCGACGTTTGGTACACACAACGTATTCCTCTGATGTCAGTGAGTTGCATGATCTCATGGTCATAGGAACATATACTTGACATGCAGAAAACGATAGCAATAAACTTGACACGATCATATGCTACGTTCATTTTTTGGGTCTTGTCCATCACATCATTCTCCTAATGATGTGATCGCGTTATCAAATGACAACTCATATCCATGGCTAGGAAACCATAGCCATCTTTGATCAACGAGCTAGTCTGGTAGAGGCTTACTAGGGACATGTTGTTGTGTATGTATCCACACATGTATTTGAATTTCCGGTCAATACAATTCTAGCATGGATAATAAAAAATTATCATGAACAAGGAAATGTGATAATAACTAATTTATTATTACCTCTAGGCACTACAAAAAAATACACTTCTGTGATGATACGTGTTTGTCACAGTAGGTCATGTTTTCTATCATGCATGTACATCCATGACGATTTTATGACAGAATCAAGATAGTCATACCTGTGCTGTCGTAGAAGTGTTCCATGACATTACCAAAATTATCATCACGGAAGTGTCCACTTCCATGATGATAAATCGCGCGTCATAGAAGTGCTTTCGTCAAGGCTGACCGACATGTGGCATCCACCGTAACGGGTCGCCGTTAAGCTATCGGGTTCCGGTTTGGATCCGATAACCCGTTAACACCCCAGCCCAATGGAGATTTTCCACGCGTAAAATTCTCATTGGCCGGAGGAACCACGTGTCGGCTCACTGTTGGGACAGATGTCATCCACTCGTTGGACAGGAGACACCTATGATAGGTCGACACGTGGCACGGCCCAACAGTGGCCCATTCCGGTGAAAAAGGCCGGCCCGGTAAGAATTAGCAGGCCGGCCCATATAAGGCCTACTTGTGTTAGGTCCATTTAAGCCCACGACCCATACAAGATGTGCCAATTCGGCCCGTCAATGGCCCGTTAATGATTTGACACCATTGCTGCCCATCGTCGGTTCGAGACCGTGAACAACCCGCTATATATTTGGGCTCAATATCGGCCCGATGTGGTTTCGGCCTGTTAACGACCCATTCAAGGGATGGGCCAATTTTCAGGATGTACATCTTTCGGCCTTTTAGCGACCCATTTAAGTGTTGGAACAATGCCGGCCCGGTGTGTCTTTCAGCCTGTTATGGCCCATAAGTGAGTTGGGCCATTTGTAGTTGGACCTGAGTTTAACGGCCCATGCTCTTCATGGTCCAATACCAGCCCGGTTTCTCTTTTGGCCTGCTAAAGGCCCACAACACAGTTGGGCCATTTACAGTACGACCTGACTTTCGGCCTCTTAGTGGCCCATGCTCTTCATGGTCTAGTACGAGCCTGCTGTCTCTTTCGGCCTGCTAAAGGCCCACAGTATAGTTGGGCCATATGTAAGCCGACCTTAGTATCGGCGTGTTAATGGCCCGTGAAATCAAATGGGCCCACTTGTTGCCCGCTTCAATGTCGGCCTGTTAACGACCCGGGAGGTAAGAGGGCCGACCATTAACTTAATGGTCCATTAACGGCCCATTAACTTAATGGGCCCACTAAAGTTCGTACATGTCTTTAGGCCCAATTAGATCATTTGAGCCCATTACGACGAGAAATTATGCACAGGACCAAAACCGATCGAGCAAAGGTACGGCATACAGGGAAAAACGTTGCACATCCAGCATATATTACAGGAAATTACATCCACTGGGAAATCAAAGATTGATGCCAGTGCAAATAAATGAACAGAACCTAACAATCTACAACGTCACAATCTTCAACCTCAGCGCGGATGACGCCCATAAGCATGTGGGCAAGTTCTTGCTGCTTTGCTACACTGTCTCTAAAAACATTGATCAGTTGTTGTTGCTCACGAGGAAACTGAACAGATTCAGATGGCTATTTTGGCAGGCTTGTATTATTGATAGTGGAGATTGTCTCGACCATTGCATCATAACATAACTTAGGAGGGGAACCGAATAGATTAATCAAGAGTTATTGCCATATTACCTGGCCTAGATTTATTGGAAAGAAACGATGGGGTTGCCTTGTTGTTTTCAGAGTTTGTCTTCTTATCTTCAGCAGCCTGCACCAAATTAACACACTAGCATTGCTATCATTGGCCAGGTCAGATAATAGGAAAGCAACATTGACACAACGAACGTTTGGGAAACCAGACCACACCAGCCTACACCAAATTAACACAATATGGCACAGCTATCATCAGCCAGGTAAGGTAATACGAAAGCAACATTGACACAATGAATGAATGGGCAACCAAAGCGGCACTACAATTTAGTAATGTGCATGATATGAGATAGTACACTCATGCAGCTCAGTATGCAAAACTACCAGGCAGTTTTCCTTACAAAAATCAACATTATCGCCTTTAACATTTTGCTACAATTAATTTTAGATCAGATAAAGGTTGGATTCACTCCAGTTAACAGAATACATGCTGATGTAAAAATATAGTGATATACAACAGGTACTTACATCAGCATTGGAGCACAGAGAATTCCCGCAAGATACTTTCCTCGAATACGATCCAAATGGAGGAAGTCTTCTATCGTTTAACCTTATTTTCTAAAAGAGATATGGGTAAGAAACATGTAGAAAATATGATCAGAATGCTATAAAATTTCATGATGCAAGGATACGCACACGCTTCTTAGAATGGAGTTGACATATTTTTGCTGGACTGGAGCGGACTAGTTCTTTGGCCACTGGAATCTGCTTATTATCAGTGGGAGTTGGGTTTCTGTGCTGGAGCAATATCTATGAAAACTGGAGTTGGTTTATTATCTCCTGGCATTTGGATCTTTTGCAAAGACCTGGTTTGTAACCCTTCAGATTCTAACATAGTCGTCTTCCCCTTGCATGTCTTATATAGAAGAATGGTGCTTCAATTATAAAACATGCTACAGTAGGGATGGAATAGGTACTGAAGAATAGAAAGGCATGACATATTGACATGTATTCCCTCCATCCGGAAATAAATGGATGGGTCTAGGCGTATTTCAGTTCTAGATACATCTAGTTTTATCCATTTCTACAACATGCAATCCGGATGGAATGAGTATGTAAGAGCTAGGGATACGACGGGACAACAGTGTAAAAAAACACTACTTGAATGTAAAACTGTATGCTAGCAGAATACATACAGAAAAACACTAAGGCAACATATGCGTGTATGATTGGGAAACTAAGATGGCATTGCAAGAGACCACTAGAACAACACTTCAATGTAAAAAAAGAACATGGTATGGTAGACATATGAAGTACATACTGATGAATAACAATGCATAAGATATTCAGAAGCATGATGTCCAAACTAAGCAGATGGCATTGCGATAGAGTAGAATGACAGTACTTGAATTTGAAAACATGTTATCATGAATGGAATAGGCACTGAAAAACAGGAAGGCATGATATATTTACATGCATGATCAGCAGGCTAAGCACAAGGCATTGCAAAAGAGTAGATGCACTCCAGGACATTATATGCATGCTGTACCCATATCAAGGGCCAAGTTAGAGCAAGGACCTTATGGGGTGAATGTGATTCATCATCTTTCTGCAAGTCTTGAGAAGAACTGCCTTTACATGTTCCATCATATTGGGTATCATTGACGTCAAGTTTGTTGGCCGTTACATTGCTCCGTCAGGTTCTTGTGGATAAATCAGTGTGTGCAATTATATTGACATGCATAGAAGACAACTAGTAGTAGTTAGATTTATGTAATGAGTGCCTGTAGGAGACGACATAAATAGTAGGACTGGGGTTAACTAGCAGCAACAGGTCTCAAAAACTAAAGGGAGAACACAGATGAAAGCTACAGAATGTGTATCGTTTGTACTCGAGATTAACACACAAAAGTATTAAAGAACAACATAGGTAATACTAGAAGTGATATAATACTATAATCACCAGCCTGTGGGATAGCATTGGCTGATGGATGATAACTATGGAACAACGTTACCTAAAGAACAAGTCTCTTAGCTGAACTATGGAACAACATTAACTCTTGAACAAGATCCGTAAGAGATCAGCATGAATATACAGTGAAATGTGGTAATCTATTTTCCATGCTTAGATGAATAACAAAGCCATAAATGTTGTACACAAGTAAGATGAGGGTACAACCTATCTGGCCGCCATCCATAGGAGTGAGCAACATGTGCTGACTTGTCGATGGCCCTGCAGTTGTTGTGGTTGTCCATGTCGGGCACGCACATTCGATGTAGGGAACTGTTGAGTGGGGACTATAGCTCCCTTATGGCGTATGCTTCCCTTGTTGGAGTAGCTGCGGTGAGTCGGAAGACGGTGTGGCTGAAGATGCAGAAAACGCATAATGTTAAGAACGACACATCTCTCTGATCTGAAGAAATACCCTAAGAGATCAACAGCAAGGTACGAGAGTGGTCACACGTCTGTTGACTGAAGACTAAATTGGTGTCACACGATTTTCTTTTATTTTGGTACTGTCCGATCTATGCCGGATGGCTTGATGGCCGTCTTGTGCCTCCCAGCTGACACTATTCAGAATCTTCCCCGAAGAGCCACCGACCACCGGCAGAGCAGCCTTCCTCCGCCGTCCATGACCCAAACCAAAACCCCGCTCCCCTCCCCACCGCACTGTCGTGGTTGCGCCGCCCCCGGGCCAATCCACAAAGACTCGCCGTCATCCAGATCCGGCGGCGGCAGTACTTTCAACCCACGCAACTCTAAGATAGCCATCTAAGTGTTGCTTCTGCGCCGAACTTGTGCCCCCGCACCCTTACGTTAGACACCAGCCAACCGGTAGCCTAGGAGCTCCGCCGCCTCGAGGGGTGCTTCTTCCCATTGGAAATCGATTGGCCCAAAAAAATTCAGACAACTGACGCCTAAATAAAGTGATTTGAGATGAGGGTGCGACCTATCTGGCGGCCCGGTGAAGTAGGCAGCTCCAGCTGCCGAGTCGGTGAGGCCGGCGCGGTTGCGGTGGCTACCGGTGGCAGGGAAGCAGAGATGTCACGACGGTCGACGGCTACGGGGAAGCAGCGCCAAGGCTCTGGACGGATCCGAAGTTGGAGCCGCTCCGGCGCCGTGAACAACGGCGGGGGTGAATCGGCTCCGGTACGGTTCACGCGGCCGTCGTCGAGGCAGCTCCAGCAGCATGGAGTAAGAGGCACACGGCCCAGTGCACGACAGCAAATGGACAGCGTCTCTGGCATTAGGGAGGAGGGCGGCTGTGAATTTGGTGCGGTGGGGGCGCCATGGAGGAGGGGCTGAGGTTTCGCGGCTCGAGAGAAGGGAGCTTCCGGGGAGAAGGTGATTTGGCGCCCAGGAGGTATGAATGGGGAATTGGGAGGGGAGTGGAACCATGTCTTACGGACGCATTTGTCTGAAATGTGGGGGGTTACAGTTCTACCCCTGCCTTTAGGCTTCTTGGCTTGGGTCTGTGTACTGATGGTCGGGGATAGTAGAGTAACTTTGCTTCTCCCAAATAGTGGGCGCGAGCAATTTCGGGCGAGGAGGGCATGTTTTGAAATATAGTGGGCGCGAGCGATTTCGGGCGAGGAGGGCGTGTTTTGAAATATAGTGGGTGCAAGCGATTTCGGGCGAGGTGAGCGTGTTTTGAAATAGTGGGCGCGAGCTATTTCGGGCGAGGAGAGGGTGTTTTTCAAATATAGTGTTATGAATTATTCGGCACATGTCATTTCGGCCGAGGAGAAGGTGCGCTTGGATGAAGTTACGAACCTACCCTCAATGTACAACGGGCCAATTGATGTGTGTCCCACATAGGCCGGTAATTTCGCATCTCCCATTATTTGCTCGGGCGAATTCCACCGAGCAGAGGGTGTTTAACGGTTCGTTCAAATTTTGGGAGAACAAGCATCCACGTCTACCTTACCAAGTCGATTTGAATCAAATTTTGAAATATTAGCTTGCCACTTCTTTTTTAGATGGAGAGATGATGCTCGGGAGTAATGTGTTTTTACATGCTCGTTGCTAACGATTTACTATATGAAAAATAGTTGACCCACTCAAAAACGGGAATCAAACCCAAAATGAAATATCTTGATTCAATGAAATAGCTCGTTCACCAGGTCAAAATAGTGAACTAAATCCAAAATTGAACACCTCAATCGAGTAGCATGTTGTATAGTATTATAGTACTCCATGAACATGTTGAAAGTCAAATTAATGAACTTGTTTGATATACGCATATCTTCGTTCATGTGTGGATTGCGGACAACATGTTCTCCAATTTAAATATTTGAATGCAAGTTTGTATCGAAACATGGTTTATATCAGTCTTTGATGCATAAAATGTGACCTCCCCCTCTCCCGGACTCCTGCTCTCTCTCTCTCTCTCTCTCTCTCTCTCTCTCTCTTTCTCTCTCTCTCTCTCTCTCTCTCTCTCTCTCTCTCTCTCTCGCCGACAATCTTCAATTCTGTCGCACGCATCCAACACACAAACCTTGTTGGTCCCTCTCCCTCTCTCTCCATCTCTCTCTCTCTCTTTGTGTGTGTGTGTGGGGGGGGTCTTTCTAGTTCGCATGCATATATACTCCATCTATAGGTCTCTCTCGCACACTATGTATGAATCTCTAGTCCAAGCTAAATATCTTGCGTGCACTCATCGTACGCACACAAATTCCTTGGCTCATTGCCCGTAACTCTCTCACACACCACTCTACCGTCTCGGAGCTCTTACATCTCTCTCTCTCAAACTCTCCATCTCCCTGGGTCACACATACACATGCATATCTCACTCACACTTGATAGACCCATCTAAAACTCTATCTCTCTCCCTTGTTCTCTCTATCTCACATGCACACACACACACAATCTCATGCCTAGCCAAGTATGATGGTCTCTCACTCAATTGTAGGCACACGCAGTCCCCCCTATATGTATATGACTAGCTAATCTTATTATCCATCACAAACATGTGCATGGTCTATCTCGATTTCTCTCGGGGCATCTTTCTATCACGCACGCACCTCCCTCGATCTCCCACCCATATAGTCCCCTCACGATCTCGAGGGGATCTCTCTATCACAAACACACCCTCTCTCCCTCCCTATGCGTCCATGTTCTCCATGGGTCCCTCTCGACCTTTGTTCCTTGTTGGCCAGACCTCTATTGGACATGTGCTAGGGGTGTATCTCTCTGTTGCAAACAATCACGCACTAGCTATCTTCGTGTATCTCCTCACCTCGCTTTTCTATCTCGGAGATGCATGTGTGATATGTTTGCATAAGAAACGAAAAAACACACACTCTCTCTAATTTATCATTTGTTGTCCCTTTCTCTTTCACACACGTACTCTTTTTGCACACTCACTCATTCTCCTTCACACGCACTTAATCTCTCTCAACTTAGGCACTCTCTTCGGTCCATAGCATATAGATTTATTGAAAAGTCAAACATCACAAAGTTTGACCATGTACGTGGAGAAAAACATTTACATCTAGAACGGCAAATATATACCATTAGATTCATCATGAGATGTAGTTTCATATGATGTATCTTTGGTATTGTAGATATAAATAACATTTGCGTAAACCTGGTCAAAGTTTCCAAAGTTCGACTTCTAAAAAAATTATATGCACTGCATTATCGAGCGGATGGAATATCTCTTTCCCCCTCCCAGCTATCTGACGCACCACTCAGCCTTATCAGGGCTCCTCTATCTCTCTCAAACTTTATATCTCCCTGGTTCACACATACACATGTCTCGCTCGTGCTACATAGACCCATCTAACACTCTCCGCCCTTGTTCTCTCTCTATGTGACACGCACCCCCTAAGTACCATAATCCCTCACTCCATCATAGGCGCATGCACTCCCCCCCTAAGTATGATTATCTCTCACTAGCCATCAGGAACACATGTATTGTCTCCTTCCATCCATACGTCTATCTCGATATCTCTCGGGGTATCTTCTATCGCGCACACACCTTGTCACTTGATCTCCCACCCATGTAGTCCCATCACGATCTCCAGGGGATCTCTCTATGACAAACATACACTCTCTCCTCCCCATGTTTGCATTTTCTCCGTACATCTCTCTTGACCTCTCTCCCTTGTTTGTCAGACCCCTCTGGGCCACGTGCTAGGGGTCTTTCTCTCTCGGTTGCAAACAACCACACACTATCTCCTCACCTTGCTTCCGTTGTCGAAGATGCATGTCTGATATGTTTGCATAAGACACACTCGTGTGATGTCCATGTCTCTTTCACACACGCACACACACTTTTTTCAGTCACTCTTTCTATTTCACACACACACACTCTCTAGTTAGGTACTCTCTCACATCCATAAGCATATGGATGTTTTGAAAAGTCAAACCTCAGAAAAGTTAGACCAGGTATATGTGGAGAAAAACATTTACATCTGGAACGATCATTACATTCATCACAACATATACTTACTTCATACTATCATTTATCTTTGGTATTGTAGATATAAGTAATTTCTTTATAAACTTGGTCAAAGTTTTAAAAGTTTGACTTTAAAAAAAATGTTGGCACTACATTATCGAACGGAGGGAGTAGATCTTTCTCTCTCTCTCTCTCTCTGCTATCTCTCACAGGCCTCCCCTCTCACTCGAACTCTCTATACCGATGGATTATATGCTCACTGTGTCAGCGTATAGCTCCGTATATTGTTTAGTTGACCGGTCAACCAGTCCACATGTTGCCTTGTCAGTTCGTGTTCTCTATCTTCGTGTGCTGGCCCATGTGGCAGTGGGTGAAAATAGTAAACTAGAGGCCCATATGGTACGCGGTGAAGTAAACAAAGTTGAAACCATGCGGGGTAGCACCCCGCACGCTAGTAAATTGAGGGCACACTTCTTTCGTGTGAAGGACGCACTCGTGCACAATTCACCACTGCGCGGCGGCATGCACAAAAGGACGCACTCGCGCACACCTAGCAGGCCAGCACACAACACACACCGGCACACGTGTACACCGGCGTCGCCGTCGGTTGAGATGGACGGCGAGGCAGCCAACAAGCGGAGGCGGCTCGAGCCAAAACCGCATCCGGCGAGCCTGGACTTCATCAGCAGCCTCCCCGACGGCATGTTGCTCGTCATCATCGGCCTCCTCCCCACCAAATCTGTCATGCGGACCGCCCTGCTCTCCCGACGGTGGCGCCCCCTCTGGCGCCGCGTCCCCCTCAACCTCACCGTCGACAACTGCCTCTACGACGGGGATTGCAAACGCATGTCCTCAGTCTCCAAGATCCTTTCATCGCACCCTTGTCCCGCCAGACGCCTTGACATCCGCATGTTCAATACCAACTGCAAGGTCCAAGCCAAGTTCGACAAGTGGTTCTTATCCCCCGCCCTAGATCAGCTCGAGGGGCTCAGCTTTGAAGCTGGACGATGTCGCTATCTGCCGCCGTCCGCGCTCCGCCTCACGCCAACGCTGCACCGTGCCTGCTTCAGCTCCTGCTATCTTCCCCAGGTTAATGTCGCGCCCGCCCTTCTTCTCCCTCAACTCAAGCAGCTCGACCTCTTCGACGTTCTCATCTTGAAGAAGGCTATGGAGCACTTGCTCTACAGCTGTACTACGCTCGAGTACCTTCGTCTTGAGCAGATCCACGGGTTCATTAGCCTCCACATCGCCTTGACGAATCTCCGATGGATTTATGTGTCTTGCTGGCCCCGCAACAAGACATCAATTGGGAAGAGATCACTCCAGCTGTTCCACGTTATGGTCATTGAGAATGGGCCTTTCCTTGAGAGATCGCTTGTATCTGATCTAGAAGGTCCAACAAAAATCAGGGTCATTGACGCGCCGAAATTGACAGCATTGGTGTACTCGTCTGCCAAATTCTCCGAACTCTTTATTGGATCCGTAATCGTTCAGGTACATCACTCATCTTCTTCTCCGTCTTCTTGAAATTCACATTTTTTAATTTCTTCTTGATGTATTTACGACCATCTTCCAGAAAATGATTCCCACAAGCTTGACCCAGTCTATGCGCACAGTGAAGATCTTGGCAATAAAATCTATCGGCCCCAATCTGGATCAAGTTGTTGGATTCCTTACATGCTTTCCGTGCACGGAGAAGCTACTCATCGAGGTGAACTTCTATCCTATTAGTAAACGGTAATCACAACATAGCTCAATTTTTTCGTAATTTGCCCAAATTACGATGACAAGTGTAGTGTTCAAAACTGCATCTATGCACTGCATCGTTTTTTTGTACTACTATAGTAGCCTAGGCTAGTCATAGTGGAAAGTAACTTAGACTAGTAACTCTATGGTTACCCTAAGAGCAAGTACTACCTCCGTCCTGGTTTACTCTTCCTATTTTGTAGTATCAAAATTTGACCATAGATTTAACTGACAAAATGTTAATGCATGTCACTAAAAATTATATCGTTGGATTCGTGTCTGAACATAATTTCAAATGGTATAATTTTTGGTGACATGCATTGGCGTTTTCTTAGGTAAATCTATGGTCAAAATTTTACACTAAATACGAGGTAGTACAAAAGTGGGCTATAACGGCCCTCCACTATGTAGGACAAAACACTACTAGAAAAAGGCTTACTAGTGGCGCACCAGTTTTGCCTACTAATGGCGCACTACTGGTGCGCCACTAGCACCACGCCACTAGAATATTTTAGTAATGGCGCACCACAGGTGCGCCATTAGTATCTGGTATACTAATGGCGCACCACGGGTGCGCCATTAGTATCCCAAAGGTGCGCCATTAGTAACTGGTATACTAATGGCGCACCAGATGGAAGTGCGCCATTAGTAACATTTTTTAAAAAAAAATCATTTTTTCTTAATCTCAGGTCACTATTTCACATATGAGATATCCAACACATATATATACAACAAGCATCCATATAACAATCATATCAAACACACAAGTTTCATCATATATACATACATAGCCAACACATAGTTCCATCGTTACATATTACAAAAGTTTCACATTGTTCATCCAACACCGTTATCCATCCAACACCATATTACAAAAGTTTCACATAGTTCAGTTCTCATTGTTCTTCTCCTTCTCCTTCCTCAGCCTGATGCGCCAAGAGCGGCGAGGCGGTGGAGGCAGCTGTGGGATGTAGTCTTCTACCATAATTGGCGTGGTCATGTCGCCCAGCTGTGGGATCGCCGGCGCCACCACCGGTGCGTGGTCATTGTCAGGCACCACCACCATCGCGAGGCCACCTTCAGGCAGGACGGGCACGACCATCGCTAGGTCATCCTCAGCCACCACCATCTCTTGCCCATGGTCAGCCACCACCATCTCTTGCCCATGGTCAGCCACCACCATCTCTTGCCCTTGGTCAGCCACCACCAGCGCTAGGTCATCCTTAGCCTGATGCCCATCGTCATCCTGCAGCTCCTCATCCCCACTCTGCTCCTCTTCTCCCCCACTCCAGTCCGGATCATCCTTCTTGCTGTCTTTGCTGCTGCCAGAATCGCTGCTGCTTTCGCTAAAGCCAGAATCGCTGCTGCTTTGGCTGTAGCCAGTGTCGCTGCTGCTGCTCCCATTGCCTGTCCAAATGCAACAATGGTCGTTAACAATCGATGTGAGACAAAGCCAAATGTAGAGGAATAAGAAGAGGCAGAACGCACTGGCATCTTCGTCGTCAGCGTAGCGCATGCGACACATAGTCGTGTTGAAAACCTTCACGATGAGCATTGTGGCGTCATCGTCGTACCTGAAGAGAAGAAAGTACCCGGTCCGCAGGTCATAGGCACTGTAGAACTTCTCCCAGCCACGGCACAGGTACATGTGGCCCTCCTCGATCACCAACTCCACGTCCCACAGCCTGCGAACCCCGCCGGCCTGTCGGAGCTTCACATTATGTGGCGGATCTTCACCCAGCATGTTCATAAAAGTGTCAGGCAGCCTCTGCAATTTGGGACAAGGAGTGATGTAGCAAACAACAGAGTTATCATAATGAGATGGGTGAAGGGGAGATCTCTCGTTTTATATACCTGCCTCGTGGCTGATACTGAAGTCCCAAGTATGACACTGAAGAACTCGAAAGCATCCAACTCGTACTCCGGTGAGGTAGAGCGGCGGTGGCAGCTTCCCCCCATCTCTGATAAGCAGCAGAAGTGACCAATTAGTACCCTTACAACATCACATTGCAAATAGATGAATTGTGTAGGTATGCATGGATTTAAGATTATTTGTTCAAAGCCAATTTGTCAATGATTAATATGATATCTCAATTTCCACCAAATAATACATTTGTTATACACCACATTTTCTTTTCCTTTGGAAAAGAAAAAAGCACACTGCATTCAAGTGAATGTATCTTTTATTGCAAAGCCACAACTTAGCAATAGATTCAAAGTTAACGATTGGCACCTAGAAAAGCATTTCAACATCTTCACAGATTTTACTAGCTACAATACATTCAAAAAATAAATGATATACAGTTTGTATCTCTTTGCAATGAACACACTCTAGGGGTTTTTCCATCCCCCTTTTCCTTAGATTGTCACAAGTCATGATTTTGTTCTGGGAGAACATCCAAATGAAACCTTATACCCTAGGGGGCAATTTAATACTCCATACTACAGGAAGATACAAAGGTTGCACCCCCCTAAAATTCACTAGAACATATAGAGATTTATAAGAGCAGGTCCCTTTAGATTCATGCTAGCTAGGCAGGACCTAATTGGGGTAATTTTTTCCAAATAAGAAAGAAGTCTGCCTCTCCATCTAGCTATTTTGGCTAAAATTTTATCAATAAAAGCTAGCAGATCTTCTCTGCCAATCATGACATATTTATTCTCTAGCAGATACGGCCTATGCAAATTGTTTAATGCAACACTAGTGTTGAGTTGATGATATAGAACAGGGCCTACAACAATTTATTTTAAGACATTCACTGGCCCGGAAGTCAGATCTGGAGCCATACTTTGGTGCATACTTTGGTGCAGGGGTTTAAATAGACAAATAGTGCACTAGAGGAAACATAACAGAAACGCCAATAGAAGCAAACACTTCCTATAGGGGGGGATAACATTAACATATTCAAGAACCCTCATTTAGTTCTTGGAAAGCTCTCATTTTGGACACAGCACTTTGACTACCTATATATATGTAAACATTTACGTATATATATTGGATAATTATGCCATGTGTAAATTTGTCTCAGCAAGTAGCCCAGTTTGAAAAAGCAAAAAACAAACTTAAATGATACAAAAATACAGATTTGTGTGCATGAACATGAACCTGCATGTATTTGCCACTATGATCTAGAAATAAAAAAAAGCGAATTCATTTTCTTCGGCATTGCAAGGCGGGTTCCTCCTCCGAATACTCCAAAGTAATCTTCGAACACAGAGAATGTGTACGGCTCTGCAAAACAATCTCCGCAAAGTGTATAATATTTAACAAGTCCCATCTACTGGCATCTTCTGTAGTGAGATGCCACGTCTCCGCCCGGCCATTATTTTGAACCTTTTTAGCCTCCCGCTCCGTATTTTGAGATGCGGTTTTCATTGGCACGTCTTGTCAAAGCAGAGATCGTGTCCCCTTATCGCGGGATTCTCATCAATATGGGCATGGGTAATCCAACCGCGCCGTCTGTACGACCCTTGGGGAATAGGCGAGTTTTAAGGCGAGTGGGGAGGCGCTTGATATTCGCTGCCTTTATAAAGGGATAAGGATTCACCCTTTCACCCACGCCTTCTTTCTATCTGCCCAGCCATTCTCGAGCTCCAGCGCCCAAGCTTCCATCCTTTTCGCCTCAAAAAAGCACTCCATCCATGTCCGGATCTGGAGCGCAGGGCAAGTGGATGGCCTCCTCCGTCAAGGAGAAGGACATCACGAAGCTCCGAGAGGCTGGGTACTTAGCCCAGGAAATCGCCCACCGGCTTCCAGCAAAGGGGCAGATCATCCCCACCCCGGAGCCCCATGAGAGGGTGGTATTCATCCCCCACTTTGTCCGCGGGTTGGGATTTCCTCTCCACCCATTCGTCCGTGGACTCATGTTCTACTATGGGCTAGATTTCCATGATCTGGCCCCCAACTCTTTCCTCAACATCCCGGCATTCATTGTCGTGTGCGAGGCCTTCCTCCGCATCCCACCCCACTTCAGATTGTGGTTAAAGATCTTCAATGTGAAGCCGAAGGTGGTGGGCGGTCAACACGCAGTGCGGAGGCTCCATGGTGAGCAAGATGCCCAGCGTCTCATGGCCCAAAGGTACCTTCATGGAGACCGTCAAAGGGTGGCAGCATCAGTGGTTCTACGTCACAGAGCCCCGCGACACCACCTGGGCTGCGGCTCCTGAATTCAAATCCGGGGCCCCGATGTGGCTCGCCTCCTGGCTAGAGAAGGGACTGGGCATCGTCGGATGAGGTGTCCGTGCTGCAGACGCGCATCAGGAGCATGGTGGACAAGAACATCAAGCTTGTCAATGTGATCCAGGTGATGCTTTTTCGCCGGATCCTTCCATGCCAAAGCCGGACTTGCCATTTGTGGGAGTTAGATCCGGCTGAGCACTAGACCTTGCAACAGTTCTTCGGCACTACACACGAAGACATTTGGAAGATGCTTTTCAAGGCCAATGAAACATGGCCGGAGACGACCGAGGATCGTGGGTACAACCTGACCCATCCCACTAGTTCGGTAAGTTTTTCGTATTCCCAGGTGCGTCCTTCACCTGTACCTTCAAGGAGGATGTCTAAGCTTCCCTTATCTGTCTTTTCAGGGCTGGACAAAGAGGGCAGAGTGGATCCAGTGTCCGGCTCCACTGCCCGAAAACCCAGAAATCCCACTTCCGACGAAGATGCTGGTTCCGGCGCCCTACCAGGCGCCGGAGAAGATGGCCAAGAAGAAGGCTAAGGAGACCAGAAGTGGCCTCCATCGTAAGGGCACTTCGGACGTGATGTCTGAAGACGCCGAAACCCACTCCTCCCCCCACCAAGGACGACGACGAGGAGGAGGAGGAGTTGGAAAGCAACTCTCCCCCTGAGGGGGGAAGGAAGAAAAGGGTGGCCTCCAAGCATTTGGAGGCAGAAGCGTCCAAGAAGGGGAGAGCCTCCCTCGCGGACAACTCCGCATTGGATACTGACAGCAGCTCGGAGTGGCACCCCGGATAAGCCCCTGGCCGAATCGTAAGTACTCAAAGGCACTGACGCACTCATATATCCAACTCCTTTACTTCGTAGTTTTAACATGTTGAATCATGCACCGTAGTCCGGCTTGTTCCCACCTCCAGCAATCCTCATCTTTGGGGAATTCGCTGGATCCCAAGGTGATGGACAGCGGGTCCCTTCCGGTGGCCTCCTCTCCCAAGGCCATGGACGACGCTGAGGTGTTGTCCCGAAGGAACTCCCCGGGCCAGGGAGAGACGCAGGAGGCCGTCAGGGTGGTGCTAGAGGGTTATACCTCGACCGCTGGACACATGGGGGAGCAAATCCCCTTGGAGACTGGCGATGGGGGCCATATCCAATTCGGCCCCCAGCCGAATACCATTCTGGAGACCCATACGGCTCCGGAATCAGGCAAGCAGCCTCCTTCGAAAGAAGGAGGTGCACCTATTCCGCCGATGACCTCTGTCCATCTAGAGGCACCGGATACTCTACTGGAAGCGCTGCAAAGCGCCTCCATTGTTGAGAAACATCGTGTCCTTATGGGCACGGTGGTTGAGAGGGTTCGTTTCATTAAGAGCGGACTGACCGAAGCCTGCACCAGCCTTCTAATAGGCTTTGAGGTATGCGACATAATTGTGCAAAAGGAATGTCATAGTATAGACAGTAGCCCCTGAGACTCTGTCCAGTGTTCGGAAAGATAAGACGGACAGAGGATCAAATAATTTTCGCAGGAGACGAACCATACATGTCTATGTGAATAAGCAGGCGTCATTGCTGGCTGCGACCTCCCATTCTACTGAAGTCTCCGAACTAAAGCAGAGTCTGGAGCGGGCCGAGGACGAGCTCGGTCGTGTGAAAAAACAGCTAGAGGACAAGCAAGGTATGCAATGGCCTATTCAGATCTAGAAAGATATGAATTGATTGTATTGATCATGGTATCATGATATTTTCCTAGGAGCTACGGCCGAGGTGGAGTCCCTCAAAAACGCGTTGGCCGAGGCCTAGAAGAGAGCAGTGAAGGAACAAGCCGCCCGTGAAAAACACGAGGCAAGGGTCGGGGAGGTCCAGCAGGAGCTCCAGGATGCCGTAAAGAAATGCGAGTCCTTGGAGCGCAAGTTTGCGGACCAAGAGTCCGAACTTGCGAAGGCCCGCCAAAGTGCACAAGAGGCCCGGGTTGAAGCCCAGGGCGCCCTCCAGGAAATCCAGGAGGCCAAGAAAATCGTGGCGGGTAAGGCCTTTATTATGTAGACCAAGTATGTTAAGAAAAGGTACCTCTTACTGACCCGGATTTGGAGTTCTCTAGGGGCGTTTGCGGATCTGCCGCGCAGTGTTGCTGATGCTGCAGAGTTCTTCCGAGCCGAAGAGGGGAGGTCAACAGAGAAGCTGTTCTGGTCGCAATACCTTGCGCCAGAGCATCCGGTGCCCTTTAGCGATCAGTTGAAACAGCTGACGAAATTGCACAGGGTGGCCGAACTGGCCATGAAGGATTTGATAATCCGTTTATGGCCTGCCGAAGCCATACCCAGTAGCTACTTCGGGCTCATGAAGCGGCTGGTCATTGCCTGCCCTCGGCTTGATGCCATCAAGCGGTCGGTCTGCATCGAAGGTGCGCGAATGGCCTTCGCCCGTGTCAAGGTGCAGTGGGCAAAGATGGATGTCGTCAAGCTCGCGGCCGAGGGACCACCCGCCGACAAGGAGCACCGCATGCCCGAGCGGTATTTTTATGATGTCTTGAAGGGATCCCGCATTGTAGAGGGCCAGTGTGCGAAGGACATTATCTTTGAATGAAGATATTCATGTTGTCCCGTCCTATATCATGAAACAAAGCCGATATGTAATATAATGCTTGTTTATTATTTTAAAATTTTGCCTCCCGTGTGGCCGTTTTATTAAATCTGAGAGTTGGCCAGTCGTCGGCTTCAGCCCCCACGTATGTAGTACGGGGGTGTTCGGGTTGAAACCTAAACACTCTTGATCCAAAAGTTTGGTCCTTGAAGGAGGTGTTTAGCGCAGCGAACCAGGCAATCGGGCTATGTGGCTTTATCACCCTCACTTAGCCATAGGAGTTTGACAATAGAAATGTAGGCGCAGCCCCAAGTTAGTATTTGTTAATCCGGACTAGGGTGTTGTAGACACCTGATCGGGTGGAGGCCAATCCGTCGCATAATGCGGAAAAAATCGCAAGAGATTTTAACCTCCGAATAGCTGACCAGCTCTCGCCACATCATGACAGTCAGTTTTCGGCTTTCTCTACTGAGGTGTTTACCCGGATAAACCAGAAACACAATCGCAGTAGTTCTCACTTTACTACCCTAGCCGATAGGATGGAACGTAAGGTAGCAAGCACAGGAGCCGGGCAACCCAACTATTGACCAAAGACATGATTCAGAGCTAATGCATATAATGCTAAATTTGGGGTGCCGAACTGTACTGTAAAAGTGTTCGGACTTTGTTGCCATAGTGTGGAGCGCAATGAAGCCCCTAGCCAATTTTAAGCGTACCAAAGTGTACGGGTGCAATCGAACGAAATAAAATTAAGTAGTAAGCCAGTGCCACATAAGTTGGGCCGCAAACTATTTCCATTATACTTTGATTAATACGTCAAAGCGTATTTGTACAAATAGTGCGAGAAGCAACAGGGCTATTTAACATGCTGAGATCAAGGGGGAGCTGCGTGCGGGTCCTGAAAACAGGTAGAGTGGTCGTCAAGAAGACCACCTAGAAATTCCCTCATACGTCTATGTTGCTTGCCGCCTTGGTATATCCATCCTTCGAAAGGATCGATGATCAGGCCGTCGTGAGGGGGCCTGTGGAAAGGAGACCAAAAAAGGATAAAAAAGAAAAGGAAAAGTATGTGTGTGAGCCGTATGATGGACCACAATCAAGTTACGCCTCCGTCTATGCCCATGGTATTTTGAGTGCGTAGTTATGTACGCGCGGTACGTACGCCGCCATTTGGTCGGGACTGAGACGGAGGCCGAATTGCTAGTCGAGCTCCTGACGAGCTGGACTATCCTGCTGTAGAGTAGTCCGGAATCGTTTGATAGTGTCCGGGAGCTTGGCCGCCGAATTAAAGTTCTGCTTGATAAGGCCGCTCTGTACTTCTGCTGCCAGGGCTGCGGTGTGCTCCTCGGTACGGAGGGAGCGTTCCGTGTTTCCATTGACTGTTATGACACCGCGTGGTCAGGGCATCTTGAGTTTGAGATAAGCATAGTGTGGCACCGCATTGAATCGAGCAAATGTGGTTCGTCCGAGTAGTGCGTGATAGCCACTGCAAAAGGGGACGATATCGAAGATCAAGTCTTCGCTTCGAAAGTTGTCGGAGATCCGAAGACGACTTCCAATGTGATTGAGCCCGTGCAGAGGGCCTCTACACCTGGTATTACTCCTTTGAAGGTAGTTTTTGTGGCTTGATCCTTGATGGATCGATGCCTATCATACGGACTGTATCCTGATAGAGCAGGTTGAGGCTGCTACCACCGTCCATGAGGACTCGCGTGAGGTGGAATCTATCAATGATTGGATCAAGGACCAGTGCAGCTAAACCGCCATGATGGATACTGGTCAGATGGTCCCTGCGATCGAAAGTGATCGGGCAGGAGGACCATGGGTTGAATTTTGGGGCGACTTGCTCTATCGTGTAGATGTCCCTGAGCGCGCGTTTGTGCTCCCTCTTGGGGATATGGGTAACGTATATCATGTTCAACATTTTAACCTGGGGGGAAACTTCTTCTATCCCCCTGTGTTCGTCGGACGGGGCTCCTCGTCGTCGTCCTCACTTTGCGACCCCTTCTCCTTGTTCTCCGTATTTAACTTGCCAGCCTATTTAAAAACCCAACAACTTCTGTTGGTATGATTGGCTGGTTTATCGGGGGTGCCGTGGATCTGACATGGACGATCGAGTATGCGGTCCAAGCTGGATGAGCCCAGATTGTTCCTTTTAAATGGCTTCTTCCGCTGGCCAGACTTGGAGCCACTGAATCCGGCGTTGACCGCCGTGTCATCGGTATTGTCACCATTGCTTTGACGCTTGTGCCTGTTGCATCGGGGCTTGCCGTTGCTATTTCTGGCTTCAGCGGTGCCAGGTTCGCTTGCATTATTATTGCTATGGGCTAGCCAGCTGTCTTCGCCCGCGCAAAAGCGGGTCATAAGTGCCGTGAGGGCTGCCATGGACTTCGGCTTTTCTTGGCCGAGGTGTCAGGCGAGACATTCATCGCGGATGCTATGCTTAAAGGCCGCTAGGGCTTCGGCATCCGGACAGTCGACGATCTGGTTCTTTTTAGTTAGGAACCTGGTCCAGAATTTCCTGGCTGACTCTCCGGGCTGTTGAACTATGTGACTTAAGTCATCGGCATCCGGAGGTCGGACGTATGTACCTTGGAAGTTGTCGTGGAAGGCGTCTTCCAAGTCCTCCCAGCTGCCAATAGAGTTTTCTGGCAGGCTGTTTAACCAGTGCCGAGCTGGTCCCTTGAGTTTCAGCAGGAGGTATTTGATGGCATGAAGATCATCGCCGCGGGCCATATGAATATGGAGAAGAAAGTCCTCAATCCATTCCGCGGGATCTGTTGTTCCATCATATGATTCGATTTTCATGGGTTTAAACCCTTCTGGGAATTCATGCTCCATTACTTCATTAGTGAAGCAGAGGGGGTGTGCGGCGCCTCTATATCGGGCCAAGTCGCGGCGTAGCTCGGATGGAGTCCGTCTGTGGTTTTCGGCCCGAACGTGGTTATACTTGTTACGTCTGGCTAGATAGTCGTCGCCGCGTGTCGGGGCACGCCCCCGCGATTTGTAGATCGATCTGGTCTGACCTGCTCTATTTTCCAGGTCCTGCCGCAAGTCATATGTATATCCCCGAGCTGTTGTGTCTCTACCTTTACGGTGAGGTGGTATGGGCTGGTGTTCGGCTTGAGTTGCCGTTTTGTCCCGGCCACGTGGTGGTCGGTCAGCCGCGTTACACGCTGATGGTACGGGGTCCAGTGCCTCGTCATCAAATTGAGGTAGAAGTTTACGCTTTGGGTAATTTTTGGTTGGGCGCTCGAGGCCGTATTCCTCGGCTGCCAGGACATTAGTCCACCTGTCGTTGAGTAGATCTTGATCAGCTTGAAGCTGCTGCTGCTTCTTTTTCAGGCTCCTCGCAGTGGCTATTAGCCAGCGCTTAAAGCGCTCCTGCTCGAGAGGTTCCTCGGGCACGATAAAGTCTTCGTTGCTGAGGCTCACCTCCTCCTCAGAGAGTGGAAGATAATTGCTGTCCTCCGAGTCTTCGTTTTCGGCCTGTTCATCAGGGCTAACTTGCCCATCTTCCCGATCGTCCTGTTCGGAGGTTGGCTCGACGGGTTCTTCTTCGTCTTCGGCATCGTCCAGAGTGTTGTTGTCTCTCGTGCCGGTATTGTTGTCTTTTCCACGGCATGATTCAGAGCAGCGCCGCTGACGTCGGTGCTTTGGCTGTATCTCAGGAGGTTTATCCTCGACTGGATTCTTCTCGTTATCGTTGTTATCCTCCTTGGGTGTATCCACCATGTACACGTCATACGAAGAGGTGGCCGTCCAGCGTCCGGTAAACGGCGGGTTTTCAGCCTGCTCCTCTCCGGCATCGTCGTCCATACCGTCGATGTCTTCGGAGCCGTAGTCGAGCATGTCAGTTAAGTCCTCGATAGTGGCTATGAAGTGGGTGGTGGGTGGGACGTAAAATTCCCCGCTCTCAGCCCCTAGTCCGGGCTGGGCGTAGTTCGGATGTTGCTCCTCTGTAATGATGAGGAATCGCATCAAGTCCAGAGCCTCGCTTAAAGGAGAGGTTTGGCCAGGGTGAAGAGAATCCGTGGAGTACGGCGGGAAGGAAACTCCTTGGCCGAGCTCACACGACGCTGACTCCGAGGGTTCGGAACCAGTGTCCGGAGAAGGGTCCGGCTTCATGATGGTTGCGAGCGACACTACTTCCTCCAACTCTCCCGGGCCAGGCTCAGCGGCCGCAGATAGTCCGGCGGGCTCAGGAATCCCGTCTTCGGACCTAGCGATGCACTCCGGATCTAAGGCCAGAGCGGAGGCTGGGGTCGTGAACCCTTGGAAGATCAAGTCTCCTCGGATATGAGCGACATAGTCCAGATTTCCAAAACTAATCTGGTGACCTGGGGCGTAGCTGTCGATCTGCTCTAGATGGCCAAGCGAGTTGGCCCGTAGTGCGAAGCCGCCGAATACGAAGATCTGGCCGGGGAAAAAAACTTCCCCCAAGGTGGCATTGTTGTAGATGACAGATGGAGCCATCGAACCTTCTGATGACGCCACAGCAGAGCTCTCAATGAAAGCACCAATGTCGGTGTCAAAACCGGCGGATCTCGGGTAGGGGGTCCCGAACTGTGCGTCTAAGGTCGATGGTAACAGGAGATAGGGGACACGATGTTTACCCAGGTTCGGGTCCTCTTGATGGAGGTAATGCCCTACTTCCTGCTTGATTGATCTTGATGAATATGAGGATTACAGGAGTTGGTCTACCACGAGATCGTAATGGCTAAACCCTAGATGTCTAGCCGGTATGATTATGATTGCCTCTACAGACTAAACCCTCCAGTTTATATAGACACCGGAGGGGCCTAGGGTTGTACAAAGTCGGTTTACAGAGGAAGGAATCTTCGTATCTGAACGCCAAGCTTGCCTTCCACGCAAAGGACAGTCCCATCCGGACATGGGAGGAAATCTTCTGTCTTGTATCCTCATGGCCCATCAGTCCGGCCCTACGTCACATAGGTCGGATGCCCGAGGACCCCTTAATCCAGGACTCCCTCAGTCGCCGCTAGCAGAGAAGCCTGTGTCAATCCAGATAAAAGTATGTTACCACCTGATAACTGGTTATTGATCCTCTGCTCATTTTTTTCTCAAAAAAACCGAACAGAGTCTCAGGGGCTACTACCTATATACAGGCATATTTCTCATAAAAACAAAATTATTCCATTGCGTACCTCGAAGCCTGCCAGCAGGCTGGAAAAAGCTTCGTTCAGCCCGCTTTTGGCGGACTGAATTTTCTTAGCCACCGTACCCAAGGCCGTCCTCTCAAACCTAGCGCCTGCGAGGGATGGCCTCTGTCCCCAAGCTCGCTGCCGTAGTATGTGCGGAGGACGACGACCACGAGCGAAGCCACTTCCCGCCGACCCTCAGGTATGCTACCTCTTTTTGAACCATACCCTTGTTCTATTGCCCCATCTGCCATGTCGCTGCATGTGGATCTTTTTCCACTCCACCATCTTCCCAATTTGCTATCCTCTGCTCTGCTGGTCACGCAGACGAAAACCTTAATTTGCACTATTAAAGGAAACCCTACTTCATGCAGACTAATCCATGTCTAGGTTGAATAAGGAAAGGAAGGGAGACTGTACTGTCCAAGAGACTAGGCATCGAACCCGCATCTAGGTTGAAAAGGGGGAAATCAGTAGCTAAGGAAGAGTCTCGTGTCTCTTGGTTGAACAAGGGTAGAAAGGCATGACAACACAATAGAGAATGACCAGGTCGATCGGTTTGTTCTCGTCACATAGGAAAAAGGTGGCTAAAGAGAACAAAAATGGGACGTAATCCACATATGCTGCCTGGATATTTGTTGCTCTGGGCAACCATACCTCCCTCACCACTCTATGCGTTCGTGGAGGTACATCGTACTGCTGCGCCCACTGTCCGAATGGGCCTCCCATGCTCTTATTGCCACTTTTTTGCTGTTAGTATAACGCCAGCGGTCAAGTCAAGCAATGCTACTGCTAAAGTGATGCCACATTTAACTAATGCCGCACTCAGTCTAATGCCACCGATAAATTTAAGCAATGCCATTTAATGTCACTGGATTATTGCAGGGTTAGCTGTTGATTGTGGATGTATTAAAGATTTTTCAGCTAAGGCATTATAATGTTGTTGCATGGCCAGTATACCAACGATGAAACTTGTTACCACCTTCAGATTTTTGCACTGTTAATGCTTATAGATTACATACCTCACTTTCATGAGATAAGTCAATTTTTTTCGTGGTGTCACCAAAATGCCAAGGCGCTGATGTCATTTTATTTTGGTTAAACTACACAAAAATTTATGAAGACAAGAGGAAAGGTCAAGAGTGGGAACCTCCTCCTCCGGCTGTTCTCTTCATTCATTCGATCAAGTTTTTATGTTTGATCGATTATCAAGATTGGGATAGCAATTTTTAGGTCCCCTCGAGTTCGAAATGATATTTACCTTGAAGGTACATGGTTTGCAACTTTTTTATACTGTCATTAGTTAATAATGCTAGTTACCTTCAGACTTTTTTATTTGGTTTAATGCTCTTGCACAGCTAGTATACCAATGCTGAAACTTGTTACCTTTAAATTTTGTATTGTTAATTCTTATAGAAATCTTCCAGTGCTAGAGCTTATGGAAATCTGTTCAGTAAAACCATTGTACTGTACCCTGTAATAAAATAACTACTCTACTGTTGCACTAGCCACTGGATTAGTGTATATTTGTACTATTTGAATGGTGTTGCATTAGCGTATGGACATATATAAAGTGTGGCAAGCTTTCCCAGATATGTGCTCAAGACAACTACTACCTGTTTTTCTAAATACTAGACGTTTGGGTACTTTAAATTGAACTGCGAAAACGTCTTATATTAAGGAACAAAGGGTGTAGAGTTCACTCAAACTATCCTGGTAAAGCTAGTCACACCATTGTTAAAATTAATGTTCATTATGTTATCGGAGGAGGTCCGTATGTTTGTCTCTAATGCCTGTCGGCTACATACTTGACATCGTGATGTAATGTTAAGTCACTTCCTTTTGTACAGTGTCACTGAATTGTCAAGGCGGTGATGGCATTTTATTTTAGTTAAACTGCACAAAATGTGCTTAAAAGAAGAGGAAAGGTTAGGAATGGTTCAATTTTTCAGAAAAAACTATGTATGCCTTCCTTACATCAGTCGATGTTGCCTTATTTATTCCTTTAAATAGGTGGTTAGAAACAGTCTTGCTACCTTTTCCCATTAAGAAATTTGAATGCTTATATTTGTGATCACACTTTCATAGTAATCACACTTTCAATATCTATGCAAACAGTGATGCTCGATTTTAGTGGAACTGCACAAAAAGTCCAAATGGTTCAACATTAGGAGCATGTTTTCTTCCAAACCTTTATATCCGATTGGTGGCACTATGAGTTGTTCATTACGAAGGTACATGGTTTGCTACTATCTTGCTACTCTTTTGGTACTGTCATTAGATAGTAATATTAGTGGTTTGCATGTGAATTTATTGGCAGGGTGGACCTACATTGGAGGTGCAGGACAAGATTCAATGATTGGATGCTCAATTTCGGTTGTAACGATTTCACCTCTTCCATCACTGCGAACATGGATATCCTTGGTCTGATGAAGAATAGGCGCTATATTTCTGCTCTGAACCAGCAAATCAATTTGGTATGAAATTGTCCAGGGCAAAACATGACTGTATCAAATTGGCTAGTGCAAAACATGACAGATGCTAAGCGGAAGAGACGTGTTTAAACCGAAAATACAAGGTAGGATATATGTTTACTAGCTGCTTGATATTTGTGCATACAGAGATGTCTGCCCGTTGGGAGTTGGCAAACAAACAAAGTGACCGCAATTTTGGTCGAACTGCACAAGAGAATAGTATAGTCACTGCATGCAGTGCCATTTGAAAATAGACACAGAAAAATTGGATAGTCACTTCATGGAATGCAGAAAAGTAGTACTGTACTATTTATTGGCCAACACTAGGTGCTTCATTGCTTTGGTCTGATTATACAATGGGCATCATTTTTCCTAAGTTAAAGTTTGTATTCCGAAAATAGTCTCGCGGTGTGATCGAGAGAAGACCAAATCATATTGCAGTGGATGGTCCTCCATCATGTGTGGTTCATTCTCATGGTTCCAGATGTTGGTGAAACCACTTACGGTTGCAAGAGGAATTGTAGACTTCACAAACAAATTTGTCTTTCACTCTGTACTGACTGTTGGCCAAGAGAAGCATCAATGTTAGTAGGAAGAACAGATGTTTTTTCTAGATCTTTGCTTTTGGAGCTACATATTTGTATATGATCTGTGAATCATTGAGATGCATTAACATGTTGATCTTATGTATGGGAATCGTACTAGTTGGTTTTGAATTTGGGCTACTAATGTGAACATATTACAATGCCAGGCTTGTGAGTCTCGTGTGAACATTTCGAACGGATCGGCTCTTACTGTTGTGCACAGCATGATCCCTATTTATGTGTTCTCAGTGTTTACAAGTTACTAACAGTTTCTTATTTTTGTTCGCTCAGTGTTTACAAGTTACTGATCGATCACTAGCTAGCCTACTAATGCGTTCCTCGTAGTTTTAGTTGCGATGCAAGATCCGAAGTGGCAGTTTTTTGAATAAAAATGACTACCTCTGAAGAAACTGACAAGGTGCTCTGAAGAAAATGCCATGCGAATCAGAAGAAACTGCCAGCAAAAACGTTCGCAAATTCCTTATCTCCCAGCGAACGTTCATCAGCTAATGCGATCCTACACGTACACCATCCGACCTACTCGATCCTACACGTACACTATCCGACCTACTCAATCCTACACAAATAAATAGTGGATCACGCACATACTACCTCCTTTCTGGTTTGCAGGGCTCAATTCAAAAAATGACCTACTCGATCCTACACGAATAAATAGCGGATCACGCGCGTATTACTTTCTTTCCAGTTTGCAGGGCTTAATTCAAATATCTCACCAACCAAGGTAGATGATGAGTGGTGGAATCATTTTTGACAAGGAGGGAGTACCTCATCTGGATGATTCGAGTGCACTCGTTTGACCCTCATGCCGACGTGCGACCCAGCACGGACGGGACGCACCACTAACGGGACGGGACGACACAGTCATAATTTCAGTTTTTCTAGTTTTCCATGGAAAGCTGGCGCGCTAAGCCATGCCTGCTTATGCATTGAATTCCGATGACCGCGATGACCGTCGCGTTTCCTGCGACACACTGGTTCGCCTACCTTCCGCCTATAATTACTATTTCCCAGCCTTCTCCAGTGGCACCATCACCCAACTCGCCCTATTCTCATAAGCCCCCATCGGCCCGACGTCGCTTGCCACTTATCCTCGCTCTCGCCACGTCCGCCATGCCCTCGCCCGTCCGCGATAGGCGACGCCGGAGGCGGTCACCGCCAGAACTAGTGTTCAGTTTTTCACCGGAAGGCAGACGGAGGGAGGAGGCATTCTATCGGTCTTTAGATGGCAATGCGGAGTATGAGGAGTTGTTGGAGCGCGACCGCCTGGCGGAGGAGCAGCATATCACCGATTTGCGCCGCCAGCAGGACATGGAGCAGCAGCGCACCGACGCTCTGAGTCGTGAGCAAAGCGCCCGCAACTAGGCCGACTACGTGGAGGCCGGCGCCCAGCAAATAGCCCTGGGGGCTGTCGGGCACACATGTGTTCGCGACGCCGTATTTTACTACCAGCTTGTCAAGTGGGTTTCCCGCTTAGAAAGGCATGGAAAGGGCCAACGCGTGCGAGCAACATGCCCTATCGCACCTCTGGCAAGTCTGAGGCGAGGTGGAGGACGCCGGTGCCGACGTTTAGCGTGTATCGCAGATGGCGGCCGACATCGTCTAGTTAGCTAAGAGTAAGTTAGTACTTGTACACTACTAGAGTATTAGTGGGAGTAGATAGTTAACTTGGCTATGATGGTTGTCAACGTGGAAGTTCAGTACTCTATATCTGGATCAGACCTGTTACTTTGCTCTGAATGTTGAACTTTCCGTTTGAACGTATGGAATGGGCTGTTATTTTTTTAAATGGGTTGTATTTGTCCGCCATGGGTTTAGAGGCTGACTTGTGGGCCTACCAGGTTGACGTGTACACAATCAGGACATGATTGTACGTGGAGAGGGTGACAGCAGGGACCCATCAAGGTCATATTTACCACAGACTAGCCCAGTAGTTTTTTTCTTTCTGAAAATGGCTAGCCCAGTTTTTTTGTGCTTTGTCAAGTAAGTCGTTTTGTCAGGCCTGTTGGGCTGCAAATCTTTCAAGACAAGGAGAGCTTCATTCGGGTGGCCCAGAAAATGGCCTATCAGTAATGAGAAATGGGTTGTACATTTTTGAAACACATCAAACTAGCAATTAGTTTCAATTTTTTTTTCATTTCGAGATTTTAAATTCCATTGATTTTTATGTGTGGATAATTTGTTGGATTTTATATTGATATAAATTTATTTTTAAAATCAGTTTGAATGTGACTCGAAATTTTCGGATTAAAAACAGTTCAGACCGCACCGAAATATGCAAAATTTCGTATAATTTTTTAACCATGGCCACAATATGGGCTGTAATGCTAACAAAAATAATATGGGTCCAAAAAAACCTTAAGAATTAGCAAATGGGCTGTAAATTATTAGAAATAATGGTAGATGGGTTGTATGCTGTTTTCCACAGATTTGAGGCTTTCCTAAAAAAAGGTTGACGCACAAGCAGTGACTATTGGATGTCCATCCAACGGCCGTCGTGCTTCTTCAATCTCTGCTCTTCCTGCTCCAGCGGCTCAAACAAGCGCCGGCGGGACTGCCTGCTGCCTCCCCCCGCGGCCGGTTGTGCTGTCGCGCAGGCCTCATCGCCCCACCGTACTCCCATCGCTAGCCTAGCCATCCCTCTACTCACCCACACCTGTTGTTATTCTCCAGCGACGGCAGATGAACCAGTAAACCCTCGTACTCCCCTCCGCGTGGGAAACAACTGTCGAGTCTTCCCTGGCTCCGTGTCGTTCCCTTCCTAGGCCTCGCCGTCGTCCATCGCCCTGGTGCTCTCGGCGCGGTGTGGTCAACGTGCTCAATGAACGACATCCATCAGAAGTGGACCGTACGTTGAGAGGCTGACAGCTGGGTCTATGTCCGCATGCAAGGAAATGCCTCCTTATTACGTGCAAAATAATGATTCCTCCACCTAACAGCTGGGACCCACCGGAAGGGCCTCCGTATTTCATGAAAAAACGTTCCCCCCGCTGACAGGTCGGACCCACCAACTATATCTTCGCACGCAAGGAAGTGTCTCCTTATTACGCACAAAAAATGAATACTCCCCCTACTAGCTGGGACCCACCATAGTGGGAGGCTGACTTGTGGGCCTACTAAGATGACGGGGACGAAGGGCTTTGTCAACTTAGTCAATATGAACGATTCTTGCTCCAGTGACCGTACGATGTCCATCCAACGGCCGTAGTGCTTCTTCAACCTCTGGTCTTCTTGCTCCAGCCGCCCAAACTAGCGTCGGTCGTGCCGCGTGCTCCTGCCTCCCGTGGCCGGCTGTGATGCCGCGGAGGCCTCACCGCCCCCTAATACTCCCACTGCCGGCCAGGCCATCCCTCTACTCACTCACACCCCCTGTTATTCTGCGGCGACGGCAGCCTCACACCGCAGCCAAACCAGTGAACCCTCGTACTCCTCTCTGCGTGGGCATCCACTTCCGCGTCTTCCCCGGCTCCGCGTCGTCCCCTTCCTAGGCCTCGCCGTCGTCCACTGCCATGGTTCTCTCGGTGCCGCATGGTCAACGTGGTCAAGGAACGACTTCCATCGGAAGAGTACTGTGCGTAGAGAGGCTGACAGCTGGGTCCACAGCCGCAGCAAGGAAGTGCCTCCTTATTATGCGGAAAATAATGATTCCTCCACGTGATAGCAGGGACCCACCGGACGGGCCACCGTATTTCGTGAAAAAAATGTTTCCCCCCTGACTGCTGGGACCCACCGTGCTTCTTCAATCTCTGCTCTTCCTGCTCCAGCCGCTCAAACAAGCGCCGGCGGGACTGCCTGCTCCCTCCTCCTGCGGCCGGCTGTGCTGCCGCGCAGGCCTCACCGCCCCACCGTACTTCCATCGCTGGCCTAGCCATCCCTCTACTCACCCACACCTGCTGTTATTCTCCGGCGACGGCAGATGAACCAGTAAACCCTCGTACTCCCCTCCGCGTGGGAAACAACTGCCGAGTCTTCCCTGGCTCCGTGTCGTTCCCTTCCTAGGCATCGCCATCGTCCACCGCCCTGGTGCTCTTGGCGCGGCGTGGTCAACGTGCTCAACGAGCGACATCCATCGGAAGTGGACTTTACGTGGAGAGGCTGACAGCTGGGTCCACGTCTGCATGCAAGGAAATGCCTTCTTATTACGCGCAAAATAATGATTCCTCCATCTAACAGCTGGGACCCACCGGAAGGGCCTCTGTATTTCGTGAAAAAAATGTTCCCCCCGCTGACAGGTCGGACCCACCAGCTATATCTTCGCACGCAAGGAAGTGCCTCCTTATTACACACAAAAAAATGAATACTCCCCCTACTAGCTGGGACCCACCATAGTGGGAGGCTGGCTTGTGGGCCTACTAAGATGACAGGGACGAAGGGCTTTATCAACTTAGTCAATATGAACGATTCTAGCTCCAGTGACCGTACGATGTCCATCCAACGGCCGTAGTGCTTCTTCAACCTCTGGTCTTCTTGCTCCAGCCGCCCAAACCAGCGTCGGTCATGCCGCGTGCTCCATAGATTGAAGAAGCACGTGACAGCAGGGACCCACCGGACGGGCCACCGTATTTCATGAAAAAATGTTTCCCCCCTGACTGCTGGGACCCACCAGCTACATCTTCGCACGCAAGGAAGTGTGTCCATATTACGGGCAAAAAAATGATTTGCCCCCTGACTGCTGGGACCCACCAGCTACATCTTCGCACGCAAGGAAGTGCCTGACAGCCGGGACCCACCTGGTCGAAGCGTACGTAGCGTTGTCATTATGGTCGCGAACGTGTACGTACATACGATTGGTCTGTCTGCAGGCTGCAGCGATGAACCGTGGCCGTGTAAGGAAGGGCACATGTCGTAGTAGAGGCGCGCACATAGCATGTACATGTACGTATAGCCAGGGTGCAAGAAAGTAAATACGGCCACGTACGTACATACGGGCAGGGTCTCGAATGCCTACTCGCGCATACGTACGGCCAGGGCTCGTGTACATGGCTGGGTCGGAACGGAGAAACTGCGTCGTCGTCGTGTTCATCGGGAGCCAACCGGCTTGGACGGAACAGCCGATCGAAACGAGGCCTGGCGTACCGTAGAACGGAGGAAACAGCCTTGTGTTCGACCGGCCACGGTCGAAACAGGATCCTGTTCATCGGGAGGGGTCTGGCGTACTGCAAAACGGAGGAAACAGACTTCTCTTGGACCTCCTACGATCGAAACGGGGTCCTGTTGATCGGGAGGGGTGTGGCGTATCGCAAAACGGAGGAAACGGACTTGTGTTGAGCGCTACGGTCGAAACGGGGGTCCTGTTCATCGGGAGGGGTGTGGCGTACCGCAAAACAGGACTCCACGGGATACTGTTCATCCCTACCGTCGACTGCCTCCATGGGCTACTGTTCATCCACCGTCGACCTCCTCCAGCCTCCACCTGTGACTGTTCATCCACGGCGTCTCCCCTCCTGCCTCCACCAGCCACTGTTCATCCAGCCTGCACCGCTCCTCCATCGGCTACTGTTCAACCATCCCTCTCCATGGGGTCCTGTTCAACCACCCCTCCACGGGCTATTGTTCATCCAGCCCTCCACCGGCTACTGTTCAACCAGCCCTCCACGGGGTCGTCATGTTCATCCAGCCCTCCATGAGGTCCTGTTCATCCACCCCCAACCGGCTCGATCGATCGGGGTCCTGTTCATCCAGCAGCAACGACCTCTACTACCACAGGGTCTTGTTCATCCAATCCCCCATCGGGAACTGTTCATCCAAACCCCCCCCCCAACAACGCTCACTGTTCATCAAGGGAAGGAGGCAGGAGGGTTCGATCGGCTTCAGTTAGAAGCAGTGGCGAAGGAATCACTCGGGTTCAGTTAACAACAAGGGATCGATCGGGGTTCAGTAACGTAGCTAGTGCAATCGCTCGGGTTCAGTTAGAGCCCAACATCTCGCTCGAGTTCAGTAAGAGCACAACGCCTCGCACACACGCGCGTACGTATACGAGAGAAACGCGCAAACCTCCGTGCATCGCTCGGCCCCGACCACCCACCCTAACCGGGAACTCCCCGATATTTTCCTCGCCCTCGCTTCTACCATGGTTTTTTCCGTCATGGACGGCCCAAAGAATGTCATGCAGCTGCGTCTCCGGCCCGCCCAGGACGAAAAGCCCATTTTCTATCACGATTTTTTGTCATAGAAGCAGGAGCCCACCACATCTATGATGATACCGGGTTTTGTCACAATTATCGTCATAGAAGTGTCATAAGCATGACAAGAAAAAAATTCGTTCGGCCCAAAATGTCACGGATGTGTCTTTTTTTGTAGTGAGGGCATATTTCCAACAACCTCTTCCACGAGCAAAACATGATCAGCACCAGAACTCTATGGGTGTTATATTCATTATGATGTAAACTAGATTATTGACTCTAGTGCAAGTGGGAGATTGTTGGAAATATGTCCTAGAGGCAATAATAAAGATGTTATTATCATATTTCATTGTCCATGATAAATTTTTATTATCCATGTTGTAATTGTATTGACCAGAAACTTAAATACATGTGTGGATGAATAAACAAGCACCGTTAAAGATAGTTAAGATTTCCAAACCATAGACATGAGTTGTCATTTAATAACGGGATCACATCATTAGGAGAATGATGTGATGGACAGAACCTTAGCATCAGATCGTATCACTTTTGTTTTAGCTTTCTTCGTGTCAAGTATCTGTTCCTTAGACCATGAGATCGTGCCACTCCATAATATCAGAAGAATACTTTGTGTGTATCAAACATCAGTTCATAACTGGGTGATCATAAAGGTGTTCTACAGGTATCTCGGAAAGTGTTTGTTGGATTGCATAGATCGAGACTGGGATTTATCACTCCATGTGATGGAGAGATATCTCTGGGCCCTGTCAGTAACACGATATCCAAAGTAGCTTGCAAGTGTGTGACTAATGAGTTTAGTCACAGGGATATTGTATTACGGAATGAGTAAAGAGACTTGCCGGTAACGTGATTGAACTAGGTATGGCGATATCAATGATCGAATCTCGGGCAAGTAACATATCGCCGGACAATGGGAATCGTAAAAGGATTAACCGAATCCTTGACATCGTGGCTCAACTGATAAACATCTTCGTTGAATATGTGGGGGTCAATATGGGCATCTAGGTCCCACTATTGATTATTGATAGGTGAGGAGATTGCATGTTCTCGAACCCGTAGGGTCACACACTCGTTCGGTAACGCTAGGGTAGTACTGGGATATTCATGGTGGCAGGTCTAAAGGTAGTTTGGAGTCCCGGATGGGATCCGAGACATCACGAGGAGCTCCAGAATAGTCCAGAGGTAATGATTTATACATGGGAAGTGATTTTCAGGGTACCGGAAAAGTTTGGGGGTATGCCGGTAGTGTGCCGGAGGCACCGAAGGGTTCTGGGGGGGTCCACCTACCCCGGGACCTACATGGTTGTAGTGGGCGCCCTGTCCTACATGGGCCAGGCGCAGCAGCCCCTCCTCCCCAAGGCCCATGCGACTGGGGTTGGTGAAACCCTAGGGGAGGGGGCGCCTCCACCTATCTTGGAGGGCACTCCTCCCCATGTCCGCCCTTGGAAGAGGGGCTAGGGCTGGCCAGCCCCCTCCCTCACCTCTATAAATAGAGGGGAGGTGCATGGGGAGGGACACCCTTCCCTGGCCGCCGCCCCCTCCCTATCTCTCCCATCTCCTCTCCATGTATCGCTTAACGAAGCTTTGCCGGAATTTCGCTGTCACCACCACCACGCCGTCGTGCAGGTTCAGATCTCATCTGCCTCTTCTCCCTCGCTTACTAGATCAAGATGAAGGAGATGTCACTGAGTCGTACGTGTGCACATCTCGAAGGTGCCGCTCATGCGGTGCTTGGATCGGATTGGATCGCGACGCGAGTACGACTACGACAAACATGATCTCTCGATCGTTAATGCTTTCAATCTACAAGGGTATGTAGACACACTCCCCTCTCGTTGCTAGCATCTCCATAGATTAGATCTTGTGTGTTTTATAGGAAATATTTTGTTTTCCATGCAACGTTCCCGATCAGGGCGGCCGGTGACCTTGCTGTTGGACATGGGGGAGATATGTCGTAGGAAACGGGGCGACTGACGATCATTTATACTAGGTTAGAATAGCCTAGTCTGCTATAGTTTAGTAGATATATGTCGAAAATGTGAGAGCACGCCCCTTTGACAATGTACCATACAACTTACCATTATTGGGAATGTGATGCACTATTTATTTCATAATGATGGTAATTAAGGTGATTTGATTTATTCCTATGGGATGGGATGTGCTGCTTGTTTCCTAATAATGGTAGTTAAGGTTATTTGATTTATTCCTGGCCGTAAAAGAATACTTTTGATGTGATACATCATCTGGTGGACCTAGTGTGTTGATGTTTATGTTTGGATGGATAGGATTGATTGGATCCAAACTCTTTTTTATAAGTAGAGATTCTTAACCGTAAAAGAAGAGTTTTGATGTGATACGTCATCCGGAGGATCTAGTATGTTGGTGTTTATGTTTGGATGGATAGGATTGATTGGATTCACTAAACTCCCTCTTTTATAAGTAGAGAAGTAGAGATATCACAGGTGATGTTGTGCTCTATATACATAGTCGTGCCCAACTGCCATTGACATGAGAGCTCCTATATGACGCATTTTGTGTCATAGAGCAGAGCGACACACATCGGGGCTGCCAACTAGGCTGACCCAACAACGAGAGTGCATTGTCCTCAACAAGTGCAAAATTCCAAAATTAATGGGCTTGCTTGGGATCAAACGTGCGCTTCGGACCAACGGAGCACACGAGCATTGCTGAATAATAGGAAGCACGATGCCCTACGAACTATCACGACATTAGATTCTGAACATTTTTTAAAATTTCAAAAGCTATTGTTTTTAGAAAAACGTGAATCATTTTTAGAAGTTGAATATTTTTCAAATTCGATAAAAATATTTAACAAACACAAACATCTTTAATTTTCGGACAATGCTTGGAAAATGGGAACATTTGTTTTCAAATTCCGAAAACATGACAGTTCCTGAAAATAAAAAAATGTAAACATTTTTTGAATCTAAGTAAAAAATTATGAACATTTTAAAAAATAACGCATATTTTTCGAATTTGTAAACAAGAATTGAAAACAGGAACATTTTTGGAACTTCTGAACTATTTTTGAAAAAGCACGAATATTTTTTAAATTCCCGAACATTTTTTTTTAAAAGAACTTTTTTATTTTTTAAACAAAATTTGAAAACAGCATATTTTTAAGTATAGAACAATTTATGAAAAATAAAATAATTTTATTGAAATTCACAAACATTATTCGAAACCATGAGCATTTTTCAAAAAATAAAGAAATAAATTAAGAAAAATAAAACGAAAATGGAAAGAAAAATAAAATAGGAGAGAAAACGAAAAAAGAAAAAGGAAAAATATATAAATTTAAAATGAAAAATAAATAGGAAAAATTAGATCAAAAACCTCCTAGAAGGTTCTCAAAACCGAATTGGACGGCCAGCAAGGTTCCAGAACCGGGATCGCTGAAACGCCCTAATGGGCCAGCCCAGATCATGATTCGCTCGTCAAGTTTGTGCGGGTGCTCCTAACCAGCGCTTCAGGCGCCGGCTGGCTCTACCGGCGCCCGCTAGCGACGCGCAGCGGGCCGGCCCACTAACCGAGTCAACAGAAGCAAACCCGAAAAAGAAACCAAACAATTCCTAATAAAAAAATGGTATCGGCTGCGATTCGAACCTAGAACCTCACCAGTCGTGGATTGACGAATTAACCGCTAGACCAAGCTAGCTCTTTCGCACACTCAAAGAATAACCACCCTAGTTAACGGGTTCTTTAGTAAAACCAATATAAATTATTTTTAAAAAAGAAAAGCTAAATTGGAAAACAAGATCATGGAATTTTAGAAAAGTTCATCGTTTTTTTCCTAAAATGTTCATTCATCTGAAAAAAAAATTGATTTTGGAATTAGTTCATCAAATTTGAAAAAAACAAAAAGAGTTCATCAAATGAAAAAAAAGTTCATCAATTTTAAAAAAGAGTTCATCGATTTTGAAAACAGTTCTTCGATTTCGAAAAGAATTCATCAATTTTGAAAAAAAAATCATCGGTTTTGAAAAGAGTTCATTGATTTTGAAAAACAGTTCATCGATTTTGAAAAGAGTTTTTCAATTTTGAAAAGAGTTCATCGATTCCGAAAAGAGTTCATCGATTTTGAGAAACAAAGTTCATCAATTTTGAAAAAGAGTTCATCGATTTGAAAAATAGTTCATTGATTTTGAAAAAAGTTCATCGATTTTTAAAAAAGTTCATCGATTTTGAAAAAAAAGTTCGTCGATTTGGAGAAAAAAATATTTCTTTTGTAAAAGAGTTCATCAATTTTGAAAAAATAGTTCACGAATTTTAAAAGGTTCATTGGATTTTGATAAAAAAAAATTCAGCAAATTGAAAGAGTTCACGTATTTAACAAAGAAAAATAAAAATAAAAAACAAACAAAACTGTTCCAACATAGGAGGAAAAGGAACAGAAAAAAGGGGGAAAAGAAAAAAGAACTAGAAAGAAGAAAAGGCGGATGAAGGTGGCAATGAACATATCTGATGTGGTTGGCCAGTTGGTTTCTGCAGCTTATATAACATGGAGAAGTCGTGTGTTCGAGTCCGACCTGCGCCCTTCCCATTCTTTTTTTGCTGGATAAGAGCAGGAAAAAAACATGATGGGCCGAGCCCAAGTCGCTGCGGGGGGTATGTGCCTGTTAGGGAAAACAACTAAAACGGGCGCCGTTTAGGATTTGCCACTTGTGTCATACAGGATTCCCTCTTTTTTCGCAAGAATACAGGATTCCCCATTGACACTAAATGAAAGTTTTTCTTTTGCAGGGACACTAAACGGCAGCTATATGTCGCTTATACCAAGATGTATGATCTTTTTTTTGAGCCAAACCAAGATGTATGATCCTGTCGCCTGAAGTTTTCCCTGTGAGCTACAGTACTGTACTGGCCCATTTTCTATCGTTCTTTGCTAATTCGTGTACTCTGGCTTGCCCTTCCCATTCTTTTTTTGCGGGATAAGAGCAGAAAAAAAACATGATGGGCCGAGCCCAAGTCGCTGCGGGGGGTATGTGCCTGTTAGGGAAAACAACTAAAACGGGCGCCGTTTAGGATTTGCCACTTGTGTCATACAGGATTCCCTCTTTTTTCGCAAGAATACAGGATTCCCCATTGACACTAAATGAAAGTTTTTCTTTTGCAGGGACACTAAACGGCAGCTATATGTCGCTTATACCAAGATGTATGATCTTTTTTTTGAGCCAAACCAAGATGTATGATCCTGTCGCCTGAAGTTTTCCCTGTGAGCTACAGTACTGTACTGGCCCATTTTCTATCGTTCTTTGCTAATTCGTGTACTCTGGCTTCGTTCGACTATTTGTTATTTCCAGTTTTTTTTGTTTTAATTATTTATTTCCCGGGTCTCCTCAGGTTTCTTTGATTTTCTTTGTTTCTTAATTTTTTTTCTTTGTTTCTTAATTTTTTTTCTTTGTTTCTTTATTGATTTTCACTGGGTTGTTTCTTTCTTCATTTTTCTTTGTTTTCCTTTGTTTTATGATTTTCATTCACTGTTACTTTTCTCTCTTATTTTCTTCATTTTTTTTCTTCTTCGGGTTCTTTGCTTATTTCTTGGCTTGCATCTGTTTTCTTCGCCTTTCCTCACTTTTTATTTTACGCATACATCCGAAACATTTTTTTTGTACTCTTGTAACATTTTACAAATATATTTTTAACATTTTCCAAAAAATATATATTGATGTCAGATTTAAGGGTACACATACTACATTTTTTGTATACATTAGGAACGTTTTGATATACATGTTTACCATTTTTTCAAATACATGATTAACACATTTTAAAAAATTATATTAATTTGATTACTATAATTTTTTATACAAATTATTTGTTTATACATCATGAAGATTTTATATATACACATACAACATTCTGGAACATTTTCTGGAACAAGTTTAACATATTTTTAAATATATTTTTTATGTCTGCCTTTTCCATAAACATTTTTATGTCCACATTTATCATTTTTCGAATGCATGACTAAAATTTATTTTTTATGTAATTTATTTTTATTATATATATTAGGAATGTGTGAAAGCAAAAAAAAGGCAAACGCAAAAACAGAAAATGTGGAAAAAAAAGTGAACCAAATGATCGGTTTCGAGGCCTGTGCGTTGAAGGGAGCCAGCCATATGTCTCGCTAGGAGTTCCTGTTCGGCGCCTTAAGTGGCCGAACAGGTTGCTGGCGCCCGCTGCAGCACCTTGTTGGGCCGGCCGATGAAGCCGAAGCGCAGCTAATAAACAACGCCAGAAAAACGCAAAAAAAAAAAAAAGAAGAACCCTCCAGGACTCATACTTGCATCGCCACGTCTTTGTTCAAGCTTAGCTAACGATTACGGCCATGAGAGACTTGTGACTAACAATATCGCCAATAATATAATAAAAAGTGTGCTTGTCCAATTTATTTATCACTTAGATTTTCTATATTTTTTAATCAATCATGAATCTTAAAAAGGTCATCAATTTTGAGAGAAAAGTTCATCATTTTTGCAGAAAAGTTCAAAACTTTAAAAAAAATTCATCATTTTTTAAGAAAGTTCATGAAATTTATAAAGCTCATCGATTCTCAAAAAGCTTATGAAAAATAAAAAAATAATTGTTTTCTAATAAATATTCATTGATTTTGAAAAAAAATCATCAACATTAAAAACTCAACACAAAATAAAAAGTACATTCCCTTTGAATAAGAGTTCATCAATTTTGAAAAAAGTTGATGACAAAATGAAAAAAGTTCATCACTTTAGAGAAAAAGATTATCGATTTTGAAAAATATTTCATAAATTTTGACAAAAGTTTATCGATTTTATCAAAAAGTTCATCAAATTTGAAAAGGGTCACTGAGTTTGAAAAAAAATCATCGATTTTGGAAAAAGTTCACAAATTTGAAAAAAGGATCATCAATATCTGAGAAAAGTTCATCAAATTTGAAAAAAAATCATCAATCTTGAAAAAAAGTTCACAAAAACTTGGAAGAAGTTCTTCCATTTTAAAAACAAAATTCACAAATTTGAGAAGAGTTCACCAATTTTTAAAAAAGTTCATCGAATTTAAAAAAGTTCATGGATTTAAAAAAAATGCATAAATTCGGGAAAAGTTCATCAAATTGATGAAAATGTCCACATATTGGAAACAATTCATCGAACCAGGAACCTTGAAAATTTAAAGGAAAACATAAAAAAAGAAAAACAAAAGGGAAAAGGAAAAAAGGTAAAAGGAGAAAGAAGGAATAAAAGAACGAAAAACTTGTTGTTTACTAGATCCCGCTGTGTGTTGTGGTGGTTACAGCTGGTGTTTTTGCGAATTAACGCAGAAAAATAAACGCCATATGGGCCAGCCCGGCGCCCCTGCGCTGTGTGGGCGCCCGTTTGAATAAATAGTAAGAACGGGCGCATACAGCGCAAAATAGGATCTGCTCTCGCTATAAGCAGGACTGGCAATCCTTATTTATCGACCACGCGTTTTCAGACGGTTTTCCATTTTTTTGGTACTTTTCTGTTTTTCCTGATTTTTATTTTTTTTTGTTATTTTCATTTTCCTTTTTACTTTACATTTCTTCAATTTTTCTTTTGTATTTTTTGTTTTGCGAACAGCTTTTATATTTTTTTGAACATTTTTTAATCATAAAAATGTATTGAAATCGTGAACATTTCAAATTTCTGAACAAATTTATGTCATCATTAACAATTTTAACAGCACAAAACTTTTGATCAGATTAGTTATTTTTTAAATTCGCTAAAAATATTCAAGACAGGAACATTGTTTATGAAATTATTAGTTTTTTAATAAAATTTTGAACATTCTTAAGAAACTCGTGAAAATTTGTTTTGAATCAGCGACATATTTCGAGTTGACAAACAATGTTGGGAACAATTTTTAAAATTCATGATCAGTTTCTATTTGCCGAACATACTTTTTTGATGCTTGAACTTTTTTTCGAAATCATGAACACTTTTTAAGTCAGAATTTTTGAATCAATGTTTCTTTAAGTAGTGAATATTTCTTGATTTTTGTGAATATTATTTTTTTAAAAATTGAAAAAAATAATAATCCGCGATCAGGTCTTGAATTCGAGAATATTTTTTGAACTCGCGAGTATTTTAAAATTTAAGAACAATTTTTCAAAGACGGGATCATTATTTTGAATTTTTTTTTTTAAAACCCAGTCATTATTTGAAATCCCGACCAAAGTGTCTGGAACATAGTATAGTAAAACAAAAATGACATAAAGAAAAACGGAGGCGTCCCGCCCCCGTATGGGCCGGTCCAAATGCACGCCCTTGGGGACCGGGGCTGCTTGCTAGGTGGCTAACCAGGCGACCCGAGCGCAAAATAAGAGGTCTCAAGCGAGAAATAGGCAGACATTTTATTTTAAATAAAGACACCAAGAGTGCATTTTAGATTTGATTAATATTGGAAAAAACAAATGTCAGTACAATGGATAGACAAGGACACAGCACGGCGAACAAACAGTAAAATTACATTAAAAAACATGGCACACCCTTGACACTACAATTAGCACAACACGTCGCTAGGGGGAGCAACCAAAATATGCTCCAAGCAAATGTGTCGCGGATCTCTCACGCGCCTTCGGGCGAGTAAGGGCATGTCTAACGCCGATCCTCAAACCGCCCGTATCCGTCCAAACGCAGTTGTCCAAACTACACAAGCCATCTAACGTCGATCCTCATCGGTTCGCATCGTAGTTCGAACCAGAATTTCCTATAAACCAGAACCAAATCTGGGGGGCTTTGCGGGAGTCCAATATGAGCCACGTAGTATGCCGACACCCCAAGCCCACCGAATACTGAGGCGGAGCCCGCCCTTTTGTAGCTAGTCGCATTGTTTCCGCGGCGAAATCCTTCACTATCTTCTTCCATCCCGCCGCTCTCCACCCAATGCCTGCCCTTTTTCGCCCGCTCTCTTCTTCCCTCCCGCCGCCGGCACATGAACCCAGAGGAGAACCTGCCAGAGACGAAGGTGGTGGAGGATCCAAGCATCACGCTCGCTCAAAAACGTTAACTTGGCGACACAGTAAAATCGTCGCGTCAAAGCGAAGGTCGCAAAGGCGGAAACCCTCAAGAAGCAGAAGGCCGGTGGAGGGCGTGCTAGTGGCGGACGTGGCGGTGGGCATGCTGGTCGCCGAATGTGGTGGAGGCCGAGGCCTGGGCTGCGGGGCCTCGCCGCCCTCTCCGACCATGCAGGCACCGCCATGATCGAACCATTACAAAGCTTCGTACTACTACACTGCCAAGCAGTTGGGTTGGCAGTCCCCGACCTCCGCCGTCGGGCAAGTGCCCTTCATCGTCGACATCAACGCGACGTTGCTGCTTTTCTCGGCGTGACCGCCGGGTGGGGAGCATCTGGGTGCCCGCATGATATCACTGGTATGCCTAAAGCGGGTGAGCCAGCGTACATGGAGGAGGAGGTTGCTACGAGGACGGTCAGGTGGATGACTGGGAGCCCACCCATGCCGACTCGTACTCCTAGCCGAGATTGGAGTACACCAAGTCTCACACATTTTCGCAGCCGGGCTACACCCAGTCTAGCACGTTCACCCAGCCAGGCACGCAACATGATTCGATCGCCGGATAGCAGGAGGAGGAGGACGACAGCGAGTACGATGATTACGATGATTCTGATGAATATGCTATCGATCCAAAGAAGAGGGGTAGAGGAGAAAGCTTCAACATGCAGGAGGAGAGCTATTTTTTGATGCATAGTTGGCCACTAGTCTCGATTCAATCCATGGCACGGAGCAAAAAGGCACAACTTTTTGGGCCAACATTCACACGGTTCCATGAACACAAGCATTTCGAGCCCTACACCGACGCGGTCATCCGGAACCGTGAACTGAAGTCTCTCAACCATCGATGGTACAACATCCAAGAGGCTGTTGGAAATATGCCCTAGAGGCAATAATAAAATGGTTATTATTGTATTTCCTTGTTCATGATAATTGTCTATTGTTCATGCTATAATTGTATTAACTGGAAACCGTAATACATGTGTGAATACATAGACCACAACATGTCCCTAGTAAGCCTCTAGTTGACTAGCTCGTTGATCAATAGATGGTTATGGTTTCCTGACCATGGACATTGGATGTCATTGATAACGGGATCACATCATTAGGAGAATGATGTGATGGACAAGACCCAATCCTAAGCATAGCACAAGATCGTGTAATTCATTTGCTAAGAGCTTTTCTAATGTCAAGTATCGTTTCCTTAGACCATGAGATTATGCAACTCCCGAATACCGTAGGAATGCTTTGGGTGTACCAAACGTCACAACGTAACTGGGTGGCTATAAAGGTGCACTACAGGTATCTCCGAAAGTGTTTGTTGGGTTGACACGAATCGAGACTGGGATTTGTCACTCTGTATGATGGAGAGGTATCTCTGGGCCCACTCGGTAATGCATCATCATAATGAGCTCAATGTGACTAATGAGTTAGCCACGGGAGCATGCGTTATGGAACGAGTAAAGAGACTTGCCGGTAACGAGATTGAACGAGGTATTGGGATACCGATGATCGAATCTCGGGCAAGTAACATACCGATAGACAAAGGGAATTGTATACGGGATTAATTGAATCCCCGACATCGTGGTTCATCCGAGGAGATCATCGTGGAACATGTGAGAGCCAATATGGGTATCCAGATCCCGCTATTGGTTATTGGCCGGAGAGGTGTCTCGGTCATGTCTGCATGGTTCCCGAACCCGTAGGGTCTACACACTTAAGGTTCGGTGACACTAGAGTTGTTATGGGAAATAGTATGTGGTTACCGAAGGTTGTTCGGAATCCCGGATGAGATCCCTGACATCACGAGGAGTTCCGGAATGGTCCGGCGGTGAAGATCGATATATTGGACGAAGGGTATTGGAGTTCGGAAGTGTTCCGGGGGTACCAGGCTATGGCCAGCATGACCGAAAGGTGTTTCGGGAGCCCCGTCAAGTGTTGGAGGGCAAACCAGCCCACTAAGGGGTGGTGCGCCCCCACACCCTTTCCCACGTTACTTGGGGAGGTGGGGCGCCTCCACCTGGCTTGGGAGGCAAGCCTCCACCTGCTTGGCTTGGGGGGCAAGTCTCCCTAGGATTTTCCCTACGGAGATCCAATCTGCTTGGCGGAAACCCTAGGGCGCCTCCCCTCTCCCCTTGCCCCTATATATAGTGGAGGGGTGGGAGGGCAGCCGCACCTCTTCCCTGGCGCAGCCCTCCCTCCTCATACACCTCCTCCTCCTCCGTATTGCTTAGCGAAGCTCTGCCGGAGAACCACGAGCTCCATTGCCACCACGCCGTCGTGCTGCTAGAGTTCTCCCTCAACTTCTCCTCTCCCCTTGCTGGATCGGATCTTCCACGATTTGAATCGCGGAAGATCAAGAAGGAGGAGACGTCCCCGGGCTGTACGTGTGTTGAACGCGGAGGCGCCGTCCGTTCGGCGCTAGATCGGATCTTCCGCGATTTGAATCGATGTACGACTCCATCAACCGCGTTCTTGTAACACTTCCGCTTAGCGATCTTCAAGGGTATGAAGATGCACTCCCTCTCTCTCGTTGCTAGCATCTCCTAGATTGATCTTGGTGACACGTAGGAAAATTTTGAATTATTGCTACGTTCACCAACAGTGGCATCATGAGCCAGGTTTATGCGTAGATTCTATGCACGAGTAGAACACAAAGTATTTGTGGGCGATGATTTCTTCAATTTGCTTACCGTTACTAGTCTTATCTTGATTCGGCGGCATTGTGGGATGAAGCGGCCCGGACCGACCTTACACGTACTCTTACGTGAGACAGGTTCCACCGACTGACATGCACTTGATGCATAAGGTGGCTAGCGGGTGTCTGTCTCTCCCATTTTAGTCGGATCGGATTCGATGAAGAGAGTCCTTATGAAGGGTAAATATCAATTGGCATATCACCGTTGTGGCTTTTGCGTAGGTAAGAAACGTTCTTGCTAGAAACCCATAGCAGCCACGTAAAACATGCAACAACAATTAGAGGACGTCTAACTTGTTTTTGCAGGGTATGCTATGTGATGTGATATGGCCAAAATGATGTGATGAATTATATATATGTGATGTATGAGATTGATCATGTTCTTGTAATAGGAATCACGACTTGCATGTCGATGAGTATGACAACTGGCAGGAGCCATAGGAGTTGTCTTAATTTATTGTATGACCTGCGTGTCAATGAAAAACGCCATGTAATTACTTTACTTTATTGCTAACCGTTAGCCATAGTAGTAGAAGTAATAGTTGGCGAGACAACTTCATGAAGACACGATGATGGAGATCATGATGATGGAGATCATGGTGTCATGCCGGTGACGAAGGTGATCATGCCGCGCCTCGAAGATGGAGATCAAAGGCGCAAGATGATATTGGCCATATCATGTCACTTTATGATTTTCATATGATGTTTGTCATGTTTACATCTTATTTTCTTAGAACGACGGTAGCATAAATAAGGTGATCCCTCACTAAAATTTCAAGAGACGTGTTCCCCCTAACTGTGCACCGTTGCGAAGGTTCGTTGTTTCGAAGCACCACGTGATGATCGGGTGTGATAGATTCTAACGTTCGCATACAACGGGTGTAAGCCAGATTTACACATGCGGAACACTTAGGTTGACTTGACGAGCCTAGCATGTACAGACATGGCCTCGGAACACAAGAGACCGAAAGGTCGAACATGAGTCGTATAGTAGATACGATCAACATGGAGATGTTCACCGATGATGACTAGTCCGTCTCACGTGATGATCGGACACGGCCTAGTTGACTCGGATCATGTATCACTTAGATGACTAGAGGGATGTCTATCTGAGTGGGAGTTCATTAAATAATTAGATGAACTTAATTATCATGAACATAGTCAAAAGGTCTTTGCAAATTATGTCATAGCTTACGCTTTAGTTCTACTGTTTAAGATATGTTCCTAGAGAAAATTTAGTTGAAAGTTGATAGTAGCAATTATGCGGACTGGGTCCGTAAATAGAGGATTGTCCTCATTGCTGCACAGAAGGCTTATGTCCTTAATGCACCGCTCTGTGTGCTGAACCTCGAGCGTCGTTTGTGGATGTTGCAAACATCTAACATACACGTTTTGATGACTACGTGATAGTTCAGTGCGTAAAGTTGAACGGTTTAGAATTGAGGCACCGAAGACATTTTGAAACGTCGCGGAACATATGAGATGTTCCAAGAGCTAAAATTGGGATTTTAGGCTCGTGCCCACGTCAAGAGGTATGAGACCTCTGACAAGTTTCTTAAGCCTGCAAACTAAGGGAGAAAAGCTCAACCGTTGAGCATGTGCTCAGATTGTCTGAGTACTACAATCGCTTGAATCGAGTGGGAGTTAATCTTCCAGATGAGATAGTGATGGTTCTCCAAAGTCACTGCCACCAAGCTACTAGAGCTTCGTGATGAACTATAACAAATCAGGGATAGATATGATGATCCTTGAGCTATTCGCGATGTTTGACACCACGAAAGTAGAAATCAAGTAGGAGCATCAATTGTTGATGGTTAGTAAAACCACTAGTTTCAAGAAGGGCAAGGGAAAGAAGGGATACTTCATGAAATGGAAAATCAGTTGCTGCTCTAGTGAAGAAACCCAAGGTTGAACCCAAACCCGAGACTAAGTGCTTCTGTAATGAGGGGAACGGTCACTGAAGCAGAACTACCCTAGATACTTGGTAGATGAGAAGGTAGGCAAGGTCGACAGAAGTATATTGGATATACATTATATTAATGTGTACTTTACTAGTACTCCTAGTAGCACCAGGGTATTAGATACCGGTTCGGTTGCTAAGTGTTGGTAACTCGAAATAAAAGCTGCGGAATAAACGGAGACTAGCTAAAGATGAGATGACGATATGTGTTGGAAGTGTTTCCAAGTTTGATGTGATCAAGCATCGCATGCTCCCTCTACCATCGAGATTGGTGTTAAACCTAAATAATTGTTATTTGGTTTTTTGCGTTGAGCATAGACATGATTGGATTATGTTTATCGCAATACGGTTATTTTTATTTGAATAATACCTTCAATGGTCTTGCACCTAAAATGAATGGTTTATTGAATCTCGATCGTAGTGATACACATGTTCATGCCAAAAGATATAAGATAGTAATGATAGTACCACATACTTGTGGCACTGCTATTTGAGTCATATTGGGATAAAACGCATGAAGAAGCTCCATGTTGATGGATCTTTGGACTCACTCGTTTTTGAAAAAGTTTGAGACATGCGAACCATGTCTATTGGTTTATACGCATGAAGAAACTCCATGCAGATGGATCGTTTGGACTCACTTGATTTTGAATCACATGAAACATGCAAATCATACCACATGGGCAAGATGACTGAAAGGCCTCGTTTTCAGTGAGATGGAACAAGAGAGCAACTTGTTGGAAGGAATACATTTGATGTGTGCAGTCCAATGAGTGCTGAGGCACGCAGTGGATATCATTATGTTCTTACTTCACAGATGATTTGAGTAGATGCTGAGAATATTTACTTGATGAAACACAAGTCTGAATTATTGAAAGGTTCAAGTAATTTCAGAGTGAAGTTGAAGATCGTCGTGACAAGAGGATAAAATGTCTGTGATATGATCATAGAGATGAATATCTGAGTTACGAGTTTGGCACACAATTAAGAAATTGTGGAAATTGTTTCACGACTAATACCGCCTGGAACACCATAGTGTGATGGTGTGTCTGAACATCATAACTGCACCCTATTGGATATGGTGCATACCATGATGTCTCTTATCGAATTACACTATTGTTTATGGGTTAGGCATTAGAGACAACCGCATTCACTTTAAATAGGGCACCACGCAATTCCGTTGAGACGACACCGTATGAACTATGGTTTAGAGAAACCTAAGCTGTCGTTTCTTAAAAGTTTGGGGCTGCGACGCTTATGTGGAAAAGTTTCAGGCTGATAAGCTCGAACCCAAAGCGGATAAACGCATCTTCATAGAATACCCAAAACAGTTGGGTATACCTCCTATTTCAGGTCCGGAAGCAAAGTGATTGTTTCTAGAAACAGGTCCTTTCTCGAGGAAAAGTTTCTCTCGAAAGAATTGAGTGGGAGGATGGTGGAGACTTGATGAGGTTATTGAACCATGACTTCAACTAGTGTGGAGCAGGGCACAGGAAGTTGTTCCTGTGGCACCTACACCAATTGAAGTGGAAGCTTATGATAGTGATCATGAAACTTCGGATCAAGTCACTACCAAACCTCGTAGGACGACAAGGATGCATGCTACTTCAGAGTGGTACGTAATCCTATCTTGGAAGTCACGTTGCTAGACAACAATGAACCTATGAGCTATGGAGAAGCGATGATGGGCCCGGATTCCGACGAATGGCTCGAGGCCATAAAATCCGAGAGAGGATCCATGTATAAAAACAAAGTGTAGACTTTGGAAGAACTACTTGATGGTCGTAAGGCTGTTGGGTGCAGATGGATTTTAAAAGGAAGACAGACAATGATGGTAAGTGTCACCATTAAGAAAGCTCGACTTGTCGTTAAGATGTTTTCCGGCAAGTTCAAGGAGTTGACTGCGATGAGACTTTCTCACTCGTAGCGATGCTAAGAGTCTATTGGAATTATGTTAGCAGTTACTACATCATTTATGAAATCTTGCAGATAGGATGTTTCCTCGACGATTTTCTTGAGGAAAGGTTGTATGTGATACAACCAGTTGAAGGTTTTGTCAATCCTGAAAGATGCTAACAAGTATGCAAAAGCTCCAGCAATCCTTCTAAGGACTGGAGTAAGCATCTCGGAGTTGGAATGTACGCTTTGATGAGATGATCAAAGATTTTGGGTTTATACAAAGCTTATGAGAAACTTGTATTTCCAAAGAAGTGAGTGGGAGCAATATAGAATTTCTGATGAGTATATGTTGTTGACATATTGTTGATCGGAAATGATGTAGAATTTCTGGAAAGCATATAGGGTTATTTGAAAAGTGTTTTTCAATGGAAAACCTGGATTAAGCTACTTGAATGTCGGAGTAAATGGCCACGGGTAGCCTAACCGACTACCCCAGGTTCTTCTAAAAAATTATCAGGCCTTTGGGCCTTCAAGCACTCCAAGCATTGGACCCCCTTCCCTGGCCGGCTACCTCTGAAGCCGACTCACGGAAGGCGGCCCAGCCTCAAGCGACCTCCCTCCCCGGGACAACCGCGGGGTGGCCGACTCCAGGAAGCCGGCCTCGAAGAGCGCCGACTCCAAGAAGCCGGCCGAGACCACAACCACCAAAGATACACCCACATAACGGTGACAAGACGGGGTGTGGCCACAGTGCGGCCCACTACCCCCGAAGCCCGAGGCGGGCATGGCTACAGGAGGCCGTACGGGACGGCCGTCTCCCGTTCGGCTCGGCACTGTAGTCATGCTGGCCTCAACGTCATCCACGACAGACTCCCGTACGACCCACGGGCGGCGGGCCCCTTCAGCCAGAGAGAGGCGCGGAGGCGGCCTGGCCTCCCCCAGTCGGCCAAGGGCGTAGCCGGCCCCCAGAAGTCGGCTACCCCCTCCCTCGAAGCACGCGCCCCATTAAGGAGAGGAGACGAGGTAAGGCTACAGTAAGGGCCCTCGAGGCGGCCCACTGTAGCCACGATTACCTCGACGAAGCCCTCGTCATCAAGGGCGAGGCTACAGTAAGCAGCCGCCGACATGATCCTTGACGGTAGGGCCGGCCTGTCGACCAAGAGGCCGGCAGCCGGCGGGACCCACTAGTCGGCAGGCCCCAACAGCTGGCGGAGAAGCCGGCGAGCGTAGACACTGACGGCTGGGACCAGAGCCCAGCCGGATTACAATTGTACCCCCGGGGGTAGGCCTATATAAACCCTCCGGAGCACCCATGCAAAGGGTTGGCTTCTGAGCATAGCACACACACCATAGATAGAGAGAAGTGAGAGCTAGCCTTGTTCTTCTTCTCCCTTGATCCCAACAGCTCTAGGAGCGATTGTAGCTACCTTTTCCTGATCTAGTGATCATGCGGAGACCCCGCAGAGCAGGACTAGGGGTGTTATCTCCTCGGAGAGCCCCGAACCTGGGTAAGATTCGCCGGCGTGCATGTCTTCGCCTCATCCCGTTTCCAGGCACCGGCGACGTCTTATTGGCACCCACAATCATAAGCCACCCGTTGGCGTATGTCGCACCAACCACCCGACATTTGGCGCCCACCGTGGGGCCAGGTGCACCTTCGTCCGGAGACCTGTTCTGGACGGGAACCCTCTTCCTCCCCTGCGAGCGCAGCCAGCCTGCTGCGCCCGATGGCGTTTGCCTCGACGCGCTGCAAGGCGTCGACGACGCCTGCGCAGCGAGCTGCCTCGCCGATCTGCTCGGCGAGACTCGCATCTCCGACGAGCATGCGTCTGACGCGGGCACAGACTACCCCGAGAGCCGCCTCGTCAGCCTCCTCGACCAGCTTCACATCTCCAGCGAGCCTACTGCAGATGTGGAGTCGGTCGGCTCCACCGACCCGATGCTTGTTGACTCTGACACGGCATCGCTCGACGCTTACCCCTCCGACGTGGTGGTCTTCGACGATCCCCTCCCTCGAGCTGACAGCGGCAGCAGCGCTCTCACCGAAGTGCTGGTCATCAGCCACGTCGCCAACTCGGGCGAGAACGCCCACGACGCCCTGCAAGCGGCGATGCACGACCTCTCCGTCCCCATCCCGGCCGACGCCGAGACCCTGGAGGCACGCCGCCTCGCCCTCATTACGGAGGGCCAGAAGATAGCCTCCATGAGACGCCTCACCGAGGCCCACCAGCGCGAAGTCGACCACGCCGCCTTCGGTACGCCGCCGCCTAGCGGCCCGAGCCGAGCCGGCTTCGTCCAGAAGCGCGGCGCGGCTGTCTCCAGCATGCTGGGGGCAGATCGCCCCGTCTACGCCACCCCGCTCGAAAATTTGCGAGCCGCCCAGGCGGCCGCAGAAGAGTTCAATGGGCTGGGAGCCGATGAGCTCCCCTACATGACAAGACGGATCCAGCAGCTGATCGACGCGGGTGCAGAACGGCACGAAGCCGGCGCCCGTGCTGATAGTCATCCCCCGCGCCAGGAGCACGCCGCGACGTCCCACTCGCCGACTGCGAGTGGCGCGCGCTAGAAGAAGGACAAGGAGCCGGCTGCCAGCCGCAGCCGGACTCGCATCACCATCGAGCGTAACGTGGAAGGCCGCCCTCGAGCGGTTGAACACCAAGGAAATCTGCCTCCTCCCCCGCCTCGAAGAGAAAGACGCCTCACTCCGCCGCCTATCACGCACCTGACTCTTGGCGACCGACTCGGCCGCCGAGAAGGAGTCGGCGAGAACGACGCCCGCCACCGGATCGACCGTCTTGCTCGATCCTTGCCATTAGAAGAAGAAGACGATGTCGGCCCGCCATGCTTTGGCCCCCGCATCCGCGACGAGCCCTTCCCCAAAGGTTTCTCGCTCCCCAGAGACACGCCAAATACAACGGCTCAGTAAAGCCGGAAGATTGGCTCATTGACTACTCCACGGTCGTCAGCATAGCCAACGGCAATCGGCGCGTTGCCGTGAAGTACGTCCCCCTCATGCTGCAAGGCACGGCGCGCACATGGCTCAATAGCCTCAAGCCCTACAACATCAACAGTTGGCTGGACTTCACAGAAGTCTTCGTCCGCAACTTCACCAGCAACTACAAGCGGCCTCCCAAGCCTCGCCAACTCTCCCTCTGCGTCCAAGGGCCCAACGAGTCGACCCGCGACTACCTCACGCGATGGGCCGAGCTCCGCAACTCCTGCGAGGGGGTGCACGAGGTCCAGGCCATCGAGTACTTCACTGCCGGGTGCCGAGAGGGCACCCTCCTCAAGCACCGACTCCTCTGCGATGAGCCGGCTACCCTCGACGAGCTGCTGGTCATCGCAGACAAGTACGCCACGGCCGACTCCTCAATGAAGACCGAGCTCCGAGTAGACGCCTCGGGGAAGGTGATTGCTCTGGCTCCCAAGACGCCGGCTGACGACCCGAATCGGCGCCCCTACCAGAACGATCACAAACGCAAGGCCCCCATGCCGACTTCCTCCAGTCGGCAGGTGGCCACCGTTGAAGATGAGCAGCCCGAAGAACGGCTTGCTCCCAAGAAGAAGGGTGGCAGGCCGCCTTGGCAGCCGGCTTTCTCCTACGAGCAAGCTCTCGACGCCCCCTGCAAGTTCCACAGCGGCGCGAAGCCGTCCAACCACACAACCCGGAAATGCCATTGGCTCACCCACATCACCAAGGGCGAGGGGATGTTGCCGCCTCCGCCTCCCGGCCCGCCGCCTCCAGCCCCCCAGCAGCCGACGGCTCGGCCGGCAGTCGGCGCCATCCAAGACGAATTCCCCGAAGAGCACGCCGCCTACGTCGTCTTCACCAGTCAAGCCGACGACAAGCGCAGTCGGCGTAGACAACATCAAGAAGTTAATGCAGTCGCCTCCAGCGCCCCTGAGTTCATGCACTGGTCAGAGAAGCCAATCAGCTGGAGCCAGGCCGACCACCCAGAGGTGATGCCTTCGCCTGGCTCCTATGCAATGGTCTTGGATGTCACCCTCGCGATGGAGAGGCGAGCCGCCCGATTCTCCCGCGTCCTGATAGATGGCGGAAGCAGTATCAACATACTGTACCGCGATACCATGGAGAAGCTGAACATCAAAGCGAAGCAGCTCATGCCCAGCCGCACCGTCTTCCATGGTATCGTCCCCGGCTTGTCTTGCTCCCCGATCGGCAAGATCAAAATGGATGTTCTCTTCGGAGACAAAGATCATTTTCGCCGAGAAGCAATCTGGTTCGAGGTAGTGGATTTGGAGAGCCCCTATCATGCTCTACTTGGCCGACCTGCTCTGGCCAAGTTCATGGCTGTGCCCCACTACGCCTACCTGAAGATGAGGATGCCGAGCTCGAAGGGGATCATCACGGTAGCCGGCGACTACAAGAAGTCCATCGAGTGCGCCATGGCCAGTAGCCGGCTGGCCGAGTCCCTCGTGGTGGCAGAAGAGAAGAAGATGTTGGAACGGGTTGTGGCCATGGCCGGCAAGCAGCCGGCCCTGTCCCCCAACCCCAAAGATTGTGATGCGCAGGGCTCCTTCCAGCCTGCCAAAGAGACGAAGAAGATACCTCTGGACCCGGAGAACCCGGAGAGGTTCGCCGTCATTGGGGCGAACTTGGACAGTAAATAGGAAGGCGAGCTCGTCGACTTCCTCCGTGAGAATCGAGACATTTTTGCATGGTCCCCAAAGGACATGCCGGGTGTCCCGAAGGATTTCGCCGAGCAAAAATTACATGTCCGAGCTGATGCGAAGCCGGTCAAGCAACCCCTCCGCCGACTGTCAGAAGAGAAGCGAAGAATTGTGGGAGAAGAGATAGCCCGACTCCTTGCCGCTGGCTTTATCATGGAAGTGTTCTTTCCAGAATGGCTTGCCAACCCAGTTCTGGTTCTGAAGAAGAATAACAAGCGGCGTATGTGCATAGACTACACCAGCCTGAACAAGGCCTACCCAAAGGATCCGTTTGCTCTACCACGGATTGACCAAGTGATAGACTCCACAGCCGGATGCGAGCTGTTAAGTTTTTTGGATGCGTACTCAGGGTACCATCAGATCAAGTTGGACCCAGCTGACCGCCTGAAGACTGCCTTCATCACACCCTTTGGAGCTTTCTGCTACCTGACTATGACATTCGGCTTGAGAAATGCCGGTGCCACTTTTCAGCGTTGCATGCAGAAATGCCTCTTGAAACAACTCGGCAGAAATCCCCACGTCTATGTAGACGACATTGTGGTGAAGACAGAGAAGCGCGGCACCCTGCTGGAAGACCTGAAAGAAACATTTGCCAACTTGCGCTGATTCCAAATCAAGCTCAACCCCGAGAAGTGCGTGTTCGGAGTGCCAGCCGGCCAGCTGCTAGGCTTCCTGGTCTCCGAACGCGGCATCGAATGCAACCCCGTCAAGATCAAGGCCATCGAGAGGATGGAGATTCCCACCAAGCTGCGAGATGTGCAGAAGTTCACCGGCTGCTTAGCCTCCCTGAACCGTTTTATCAGCCGACTAGGAGAGAAGGCTCTCCCCTTGTACCGACTCATGAAGAAGTCCACTCACTTCGAGTGGAACGACCAAGCCGACCAAGCCTTCCATGAATTGAAGAAAATGCTGACCACTCCGCCTGTCCTGGCTGTGCCGACTGAAAAGGAGCCCATGCTCCTCTACATCGCCGCGACTAGCCGAGTCGTCAGCACTGTTGTTGTGGTCCAGCGCCCGGAAGAAGGCCGAGCCCAGCTAGTCCAGAGGCCGGTGTACTATCTCAGCGAAGTGTTGTCCAGCTCAAAGCAGAACTACCCGCACTACCAGAAGATGTGCTATGGGGTGTACTTCGCTGCCAAGAAACTGAAGCCCTACTTCCAAGAGCACCCCATCACGGTCGTGTGCACTGCCCCGCTCGCCGAGATCATAGGCAGCCGGGATGCATCCGGCCGGGTGGCTAAATGGGCCATTGCATTGGCGCCCTACACAATCTTCTACCAACCCCGCACCGCCATCAAGTCGCAAGCATTGGCCGACTTCCTCATCGACTGGGCCGAGACCCAGTACCTACCGCCGGCTCCCGACTCTACCCATTGGCGGATGCACTTTGACGGGTCCAAGATGCGCACCGGCTTGGGAGCCGGCATCGTCCTCACCTCTCCCAAAGGCGACAAGCTCAAGTACACGCTGCAGATCCACTTCGCCGCCTCCAACAACGTGGCCAAGTACGAGGCGCTCGTACATGGGCTCCGGCTAGCCAAAGAGCTCGGCATACGCCGGATCCTGTGCTACGACGACTCAGACTTGGTGGTCCAGCAATCGTCTGGCGACTGGGACGCCAAGGACGCGAACATGGCGAGCTATCGATTCCTCGTCCAGCAGATCAGCGGATACTTCGAAGGGTGCGAGTTCCTTCACGTGCCAACGGCCGACAACGACCAAGCAGATGCCCTAGCACGGATCGGCTCCACCCGACAAGCCATACCAACTGCCGTCTCCCTCCAGCGCCTCCTCAAGCCGTCCATCAAGCCGTCTCCAGAGTCGGATTCCATCTTCGTACCGCCTGCGCCAGATACAGCCGGATCCGACTGGAGAAACCCCGCAGGCGGCACGGGGACTTCGACAACTGGCCCGGGGACTGCCGTAGTCGCACCTGGCTCGGGGACTTCAGAACCCGGCTCGGGGACTGCAGCAGTCGGCCCGGGACTGCAACGACACAAGAAGCGGTGGCCGACTCCAATTCAACGCCACCCAACCCACCCACCCGAGTCATGGTGGCCACATTAACAGAAGAAGAAGTCACAGCTCCGTCATGGGCCCAGCCCATCCTCAAGTTCCTAGTCAGCAGAGAGCTGCCGGCTGATGAGATCTCAGCAAGACTAGTGCAACGACGAGCCGCAGCATACACAATAATCAACAGAGAGCTTGTGAAGCGCAGCGTCACTGGAGTCTTCCAGCGTTGCGTTGAGCCAGAAAAAGAAGTGGCAATCCTCAAGGATATCCACCAAGGCGAGTGCGGCCACCACGTAGCCTCAAGATCACTTGTGGCCAAGGCTTTCCGCCATGGTTTCTTCTGGCCGACTGCCTTGGAGGATGCTAAAGAAATAGTCAAGAGCTGCAGAGGATGCCAAGTTTTTAGTTCCAAGCAACACCTGCCGGCTTCTACACTCAAGACCATTCCCCTCACCTGGCCTTTTGCCGTCCGGGGGCTAGACATGGTGGGCCCTTTCAAGACAGCCCGCGGCGGCTTGACGCATCTACTTGTCGCCGTGGACAAGTTCACAAAGTGGATCGAAGCAAAGCCGATCAAGAAGCTGAACGGGCCGACTGCCATGACATTCATCACCGACATCACTACTCGGTACGGCGTGCCGCACAGCATCATCACCGACAACGGCACGAACTTCGCCAAAGGAGCACTGGCACGTTTCTGCGCGACGCAGGGCATCCGACTGGACATAGCGTCCGTTGCCCACCCGCAGTCAAACGGCCAGGTCGAGCGAGCAAATGGACTCATCCTCTCCGGCATCAAACCCCGACTGGTTGTACCACTGGAGCGATCGGCCGGCTGCTGGCTCGATGAGCTGCCGGCTGTCCTCTGGAGTCTGCGCACTACACCCAACAAGTCAACCGGCTTCACTCCATTTTTCCTCGTGTACGGTGCCGAGGCTGTCATCCCAACAGACATCGAGTTCGACTCGCCTCGGATCACCATGTACATGGAGGAGGAGGCCAAGGAAGCAAGAGAAGACGGTGTCGACCTACTGGAAGAAGGCCGGCTGTTAGCACTCAGCCGATCCGCCATCTACCAGCAAGGGCTGCGCCGCTACTACAACCGCAAGGTCAAGCCAAGATCCTTCCAAGAGGGCGACCTTGTGCTCCGGCTGATCCAGCGAACAGCCGGCCATCACAAGCTCTCGGCCCCTTGGGAAGGCCCCTTCGTCGTCAGCAAGGCACTCGGCAACGACTCCTACTACTTGATCGACGCACAAAAACCAAGAGCACGCAAGAGAGATGACTCCGGCAAGGAGTCGGAGCGACCATGGAACGCGAACCTCCTGAGAAGATTTTACAGTTGAAAGCAGTATGTATCATGCTACCCTTTTGTATTAAGCACGAACCAACAGGCTCCCCGAACAGTACTCGGGGACTGCCTTTTCTTTATCTATGAATGACGAATGTCATATCCATGAATGTATTATTACATTTGATTTCTTGTCCGGCACCGGGTTCGACTAGTCGGCCCGGGGACTGGCCGCCTTGAGCTATATTAAAAAGTTCTTCCTGAAGTCAGAAAAGTAGTGCGCCGGCTCCCGAGTCCTCTCTTGTTGAAAGTCGCAGCTCGAAGAACTGACTATCCGACTAGCAAGAGGCAAGACAGAAAGGATGCCCACACGAAAAATGGCTAAGGAACAACAAACCTATATAGCAAAAAGACGGCCTCCAAACATGCCTGCCGGCTGTCAGAACAGCCGGCTGGCTGGCTTCCTAAACACTTAGCTTTAGTCCAACAAAGCTAGAGTACTCCCCCCCCCAATTGGCCAAGCACTCCTCCAGCTACAGATTGCAGAGCAACTGTTGGACTGGGGAGGCGGCAACCAAGGGAGGGCGGCAAAGGAAACAGCGGAAGGATAAAAAGCAAAGTGCAAGGAAAGGCCAAATGCAGGCATAAGTTATATATACATAAAGCCCCCAACAGGCCGGCAACAGACATAAGTTCGAATACACCCAGTGGGTGGAATTGTGCAGACTTAACCAAACATTGTTCCAAAAGTAACAAGACAGGAAAACAAAAGATGGCAGACTAGGGCGCAGCGCGGAGGCCGAGCTGGTCGGTGGAGACGGCTCCGCCGGCTGAAGGAGTGGCCGCCTAGCGGGTCTCGGCTTGGCCACCACCAGCGGCAGGCGATGCACTCGCACGCGACGTAGTGCTGGAGGTGCGGTCAGGCTGAGGCTGGTCGGCTGCTCCACCAGCCGGCTCGGCGTCTTCACCCTCCTCCTCCTCCTCTTCACCCTCGTCGCTGGAGTTGATCTCCTCCGCCGAGTCTTCACCATCCGCCGGGTTCAGCCCGAACCACTCCTCCGGCTGGGCGACACCGTTGTCGTCTACCTTGGGGGCGAAGACGCTGGTGTCGGTGTAGTCCGCGATCGCCGAAGCCCGCCGGATGATAGCCGGCCGCGCCGGCTCCAGCTCCGTGTCGGCTTGCTGCCGCCAGGTAGCCAGCTGATCCAGGCTCAGGCCGGGATACCAGGCCTTGACGAACTCCAGCGCTCACCTGGCGCCGGAGCCAGCCGCCGAGGCCTTCCAAGCCTCGAAGCGGCCGACTGCCACCTCCAGCCAGTCGGCAGTCCGACTGGGGGTGCGAGGAACCACTTGGCCGGGCCAGAGAGCGGCCAAGACTTGCGCCCCTGCACGCTGAAGCCGGCGGAGCAGTCGATGCGCCGGCTGGATGCGGGCCTGGATCGCCAAGAGTTGCTCCTCCAGCGAACGGCCGGCAGTTGGCGAAATCTCGAAGCCAGCTTGCCTCCGCGCCTCGCGGCGGGCCTCGATGGTCTGGTTGGCGGCGGTAGAATAGCCAGGGAAATACTCTGTGCAAGAGAGAAGAAGAAAAGAGCACCAAGTCAGAAAACGAGCTCAAAATGGCAAATGGCAAGAAAGGACGAAGAGGTAGGCGGCTTACCGTCAACCAGATCTTCGATCTGACCATAGCCAGAAATCAGAGTCTGCCTGGCCTCAGCCCAGCCAGCCGCCTCCGTCTCGTACTCGGCCTGGAGGGCGGCTTCGCGGTCCTGCACCGCCTTCAGAGCCGCCTTGTGGCCTTCCTCCTGGTCGGCCAACTTCTTGGCCAGGCGGTCGCGCTCCTGCACCAAGGCGGCGAGCTCGGCATCCTTGGCACGAAGGGCGGTCTGCGACTCTCCTAGTTGTGCCCTCAGACCGGCGTTGGCCGCTGCAGAGACGGCAGAAAAAGAAAGAACAGTAAGAAGAAGTCGTCAAGGAAGATCCGACCCGACTGCTCAGCAGTCGGCCCGAATCTCGGGGACTACACCCAGTGGGTGCGCTGACGCGCCCCCACATGAGATAAAGAACAAAGCACGTACCTCGGCTCTCTGTAAGGTCGGCGGTCTTCTGGGTCAGCTCCCGAGCTTGGGAGTTGAAGGCGGCCGCACGAAGATTGTGATAGTCCTGCAAGATAGACAGAAGATCGAAGTAAGAACAAGAATAGCAAAGACAAATCCACTAAGAAGTTCCAAGCCGCCTGCTCAGCAGCCGACTCGGAACTCGGGGACTACACCCAGTGGGTGCGCTGACGCGCCCCCACGGAAGAAATCAAGATCAAGAAGAAATCAAGATCAAGAAGAAGCGAGATGGGAATACTAACCCGGATGGCCACCCGCGTCGCAAGGAACTCGACGGTGAACTGCCTCAGCGCCGTTGCCTGGGCCTGGAGTCGGGTCCGGACGTCCTGCGCGGTCACGTTCATCACGGCCGACCCCCCGCCCGGCGTCCACCCCGACGTAGCGCTGGCCACCTCCGCATCCTGGGCCGACGAGCTGGAGCCCACGGCCGGCTGCGGCTCCGACGCGGCCTTCTGTGGCTCCGACGCAGCCCTCCCCGCACGCCGGCTCGATGGCATCCGGACCGCCATCTCAGTCCTCGCGGCCGGCTCGCGCCCCCGCTGACTGTGCAGGCGGCGGATCAGGCCGGCCGCCTTGAGCCGCCCCAGTTGGCGGGGTCGGCACCGGCGCCCTCTCCAGGATAATGACATTGTCGTCTCTCCCCAGCCCTGGCTGGTCGCCGCTGGCTCCCTCTGGCGAGGGCTCAATGTCCCCAGGCGCCATGACGCGCAGCGGGGTGACCATCAGGACCTCCCCGCCGCCGCTGCAGCTGCAGCCTCTGCTTGGGCCCTGGCTGCAGCATCGGCGAGCACCTTCGCCGCCTCCTCCTCCCGTGCCGCCTGGGCGGCGCCGCCTTCCGTGCCTCCGCCTCCCGCGCCTCCTGCTCCTCCCGCACCTCCCGCGCGTTCCGTTTCGTCGCCGCCTGAAGCTCAGCGCGGGGGTCCACACGGCGAGTGGTGCTCCCAGACCCCCTCGGCGACTCGACGACGGAGGCGGCAGCCGCCCGCTCAAGCGACAACGGAGCTCTGATCGTTGGAGAAAAAGATAAGGATTCAGGAACCACCAGAGAAAAGAAAGAAAAAAGATTATACGAAAGAATGTGAACTTATGCCGACACGGTCTGCGGTTGCTTCACCGTCTTGCGGAAGCGAGGCGCCTTCGCAGCCGCCTCCTCCCGCCTGGTGGCTGCCGCCCCGCCCCTGGGTTTCTTCGTCCGACAGCCGAACAAACCCTGGGCGGCGCGACGCTTCTACCCTCCGCCCCGAGCAGGCGGTGCAGCGGAGGAACCCGCGTCGCGTCCAGATGCCCGCTGGCGGCGCGGGGCGACTTCGGCCTCATCATCGTCCGGCCAGTCATCGAAGGTGACTCCGAGCCCGGAGCCGCCTGCTTCGCCGCCGGCTTGGCCACCACCCGGCTCGATGTTGTCGTCCATACCGGCCGCCCCCAAGTCGGGGTCCTCCAGATCGTGTTCCGTCCGGTCGGGGACGAATCGACGCTCCGCATCTGACCCGCCGGCCGGCCGAAGAAGAGGGCTCTGTCGAAAAACAAGCCGACTAAGTTAGAGTCGGCCAAGAGGAACTCGGCAACGAAGTTAAGAGAAAAAGAAGAAACAAGGAGAGAATACCGTGGGCGGTGGATTGGCTCGGCTGTATGGCTCCTTGCCGAACTGCCACTCTTCGGAGAGTTTGCAGTTCACGAGGTAGTTCACCATATAGGCGACCTCCTCACGCGGCATGTCCTTGGTGCACATCCGGCTGGGATCGAGCTGGCTGCTCATCTGACAGATCAGATGAGGACGGCTCTGGAGCGGAAGTACCCGGCGCGTGACGAAGGCGGCCAGCAGGTCGGGCCCCGTCAAGCCCTCCGACTGGGTCAGATCTCGCACTCGGTCGACGGCGGCGGACCCGGCCGGCATCAGAGTCACGGCCCGGAAGGACCACTGGGGCCGCCTGCCCGCCGGTGGGCCGGCTACGTAAGCCGGCAGGTTGATGTAGTCGCCCCGTGGGGCGATGTTCCGCACGTAGAAGTCCGACTTTTGCCACTTCTTCACCGATTGGATTAGCGTGATGACGGGAAAGGGGTTGTCGGCGACCGACCTCCTCGACGCGATGAAGGCGCCAGTCTGAGCCGGCACGCCCTGCATGCGCGTGCCCAGCTTGGACTGGAAGAACTCCCCCCCAGAGCTCGAGGGTGGGGAGGACGCCGAGGTAGCCCTCGCACAGGGTGACGAAGGCAGACAGCAGCACCACCGCGTTTGGGGTGAGGTGGTGCGGCTGGAGCTGGTAGAAATCGATCCAGGAGCAGAAGAAGGCGCTCACTGGCAGGCCGATGCCGCGCAAGAAATGCGAGCAGAAGACCACCCGCTCGCCCTCCCGCGGCTCCGGCGTAATTTCCCTCGCCGGCGCAAGACGGACCTCCACCTTGTCCGCGCCGGGCAGCCGCCGTGTATTGCGGAGGAACTCGACGTGATCTTCGTGGACGTTGGAGCCGTCCCAATCCCCGCCATACTGCTCCGTGGCGGGAGGCATGGCGAAAACGAGCGCGGCGGCGGAGGAGCGTGCGGTGGAAGAGCGCGGCGGCGGGGCGCTGTTGCCAGAAACGGCGAGCGAAGAAGATGGTGGAAGTAGGAGGAGCGTGCGAGGGCCTGCCGCCCTCCACCTCCCCCTACTTATAGCTTCGCGAGGCAAGGCCGGGGAGGCCGGACGTGGGGGGAGACGTGGGATTAACTGCACCCATTCCCCCCACGCCCCGCGATTATTGCGCCCTAAAGGCGAGCCGAAACTGCTGCAAGGAGACGTGCGGGCGGTTTCGGGATGCAAAGAATCCGCGCCTGGGCCCGGGCGTGGACGTGGCGGGCCCCCACCCTGCGGCGACGTCCCGTCGCGCGCGTGGGATGGCAGGCTTTCTGGCCGAGGGAGGCCACGTGGTTCGCAGACGGCAAGTGGCCGGCCCGCGGCCCGGTGCACGCACTGGCGAGCTCCCGCCCTCCGACTCCGGAGTTTTTGACCAAGGCGGCACGCCTAACCAAAGCCGGCTCCCAGCTGCCGACTTGTCAAGATAGGAAGCTGATCGAACTTCTCGACTCCTACTCCACCTCGAAGCCCAATCAGCTTCGGGGACTACTGTCGGAGTAAATGTCCACGGGTAGCCTAACCGACTACCCCAGGTTCTTCTAAAAAATTATCAGGCCTTTGGGCCTTCAAGCACTCCAAGCATTGGACCCCCTCCCTGGCCGGCTACCTCTGAAGCCGACTCACGGAAGGCGGCCCAGCCTCAAGCGACCTCCCTCCCCGGGACAACCGCGGGGTGGCCGACTCCAGGAAGCCGGCCTCGAAGAGCGCCGACTCCAAGAAGCCGGCCGAGACCACAACCACCAAAGATACACCCACATAACAGTGACAAGACGGGGTGTGGCCACAGTGCGGCCCACTACCCCCGAAGCCCGAGGCGGGCATGGCTATAGGAGGCCGTACGGGACGGCCGTCTCTTGTTCGGCTCGGCACTGTAGCCATGCTGGCCTCAACGTCATCCACGACAGACTCCCGTACGGCCCACGGGCGGCGGGCCCCTTCAGCCAGAGAGAGGCGCGGAGGCGGCCTGGCCTCCCCCAGTCAGCCAAGGGCGTAGCCGGCCCCCAGAAGTCGGCTACCCCCTCCCTCGAAGCACGCGCCCCATTAAGGAGACGAGACGAGGTAAGGCTACAGTAAGGGCCCTCGAGGCGGCCCACTGTAGCCACGATTACCTCGACGAAGCCCTCGTCATCAAGGGCGAGGCTACAGTAAGCAGCCACCGACAAGATCCTTGACGGTGGGGCCGGCCTGTCGACCAAGAGGCCGGCAGACGGCGGGACCCACTAGTCGGCAGGCCCCAACAGCCGGCGGAGAAGCCGGCGAGCGTAGACACTGACGGCTGGGACCAGAGCCCAGCCGGATTACAATTGTACCCCCGGGGGGTAGGCCTATATAAACCCCCCGGAGCACCCATGCAAAGGGTTGGCTTCTGAGCATAGCACACACACCATAGATAGAGAGAAGTGAGAGCTAGCCTTGTTCTTCTTCTCCCTTGATCCCAACAGCTCTAGGAGCGATTGTAGCTACCTTTTCCTGATCTAGTGATCATGCGGAGACCCCGCAGAGCAGGACTAGGGGTGTTATCTCCTCGGAGAGCCCCGAACCTGGGTAAGATTTGCCGGCGTGCATGTCTTCGCCTCATCCTATTTCCAGGCACCGGCGACGTCTTATTGGCACCCACAATGATAAGCCACCCGTTGGCATATGTCGCACCAACCACCCGACATTGAACATTGAGCATCAAGATCTATAAGGATAGATCAAAAACGCTTAATAGTACTTTCAAATGAATACATACCGTGACAAGATTTTGAAGGAGTTCAAAATAGACCAGCAAAGAAGGAGTTCTTGGCTGTGTTACAAGGTGTGAGTATTGAGTAAGACTCAAGGCCTGACCACGGCAGAAGAGAGAGAAAGGATGAAGGTCGTCCCCTATGCTTTAGACGTAGGCTCTACAGTATGCTATGCTGTGTACCGCACCTGAAGTGTGCCTTGCCATGAATTAGTCAAGGGGTACAAGAGTGATCTAGGAATGGATCACATGACAGCGGTCGAACTTATCCTTAGTATCTAGTGGACTAAGGAATTTTCTCGATTATGGAGGTGGAAAAAGAGTTCGTCGTAAAGGGTTACGTCGATGCAAACTTTGACACTAATCCAGATGACTCTGAGTAGTAAATCGGATTCGTATAGTAGAGCAGTTATTTGGAATAGCTCCAAGTAGCGCGTGGTAGCTGCATCTACAAGATGACATAGAGATTTGTAAAGCACACACGGATCTGAAAGGTTCAGACCCGTAGACTAATAACCTCTCTCACAAGCGAGATATGAACAAACCCCACAGGTGTTGGATTCATTACAATCACATAGTGATGTGAACTAGATTATTGACTCTAGTGCAAGTGGGAGACTGTTGGAAATATGCCCTAGAGGCAATAATAAAATGGTTATTATAGTATTTCCTTGTTCATGATAATTGTCTATTGTTCATGCTATAATTGTATTAACTGGAAACCGTAATACATGTGTGAATACATAGACCACAACATGTCCCTAGTAAGCCTCTAGTTGACTAGCTCGTTGATCAATAGATGGTTATGGTTTCCTGACCATGGACATTGGATGTCATTGATAACGGGATCACATCATTAGGAGAATGATGTGATGGACAAGACCCAATCCTAAGCATAGCACAAGATCGTGTAGTTCGTTTGCTAAGAGCTTTTCTAATGTCAAGTATCGTTTCCTTAGACCATGAGATTGTGCAACTCCCGAATATCGTAGGAATGCTTTGGGTGTACCAAACGACACAACATAACTGGGTGGCTATAAAGGTGCACTACAGGTATCTCCGAAAGTGTCTGTTGGGTTGGCACGAATCGAGACTGGGATTTGTCACTCTGTATGACGGAGAGGTATCTCTGGGCCCACTCGGTAATGCATCATCATAATGAGCTCAATGTGACTAATGAGTTAGCCACGGGATCATGCGTTATGGAACGAGTAAAGAGACTTGCCGGTAACGAGATTGAACGAGGTATTGGGATACCGACGATCGAATCTCGGGCAAGTAACATACCGATAGACAAAGGGAATTGTATACGGGATTAATTGAATCCCTGACATCGTGGTTCATCTGATGAGATCATCGTGGAACATGTGGGAGCCAATATGGGTATCCAGATCCCTCTATTGGTTATTGGCCGGAGAGGTGTCTCGGTCATGTCTGCATGGTTCCCGAACCCGTAGGGTCTACACACTTAAGGTTCGGTGACGCTAGAGTTGTTATGGGAAATAGTATGTGGTTACCGAAGGTTGTCGGAGTCCCGGATGAGATACCGGACATCACGAGGAGTTCCGGAATGGTCCGGCGGTGAAGATCGATATATTGGACGAAGGGTATTGGAGTCCGGAAGTGTTCCGGGGGTACCAAGCTATGGCCAGCATGACCGAAAGGTGTTTCGGGAGCCCCGGCAAGTGTTGGAGGGCCTCATGGGCCAAAGGGGAAGGGGCAAACCAGCCCACTAAGGGGTGGTGCGCCCCCCACACCCTTTCCCACGTTACTTGGGGAGGTGGGGCGCCCCCACCTGGCTTGGGAGGCAAGCCTCCACCTGCTTGGCTTGGGGGGCAAGTCTCCCTAGGATTTTCCCTAGGGAGATCCAATCTGCTTGGCCGCCGCCTCCTAGGGGAAACCCTAGGGTGCCTCCCCTCTCCTCTTGCCCCTATATATAGTGGAGGGGTGGGAGGGCAGCCGCACCTCTTCCCTGGCGCAGCCCTCCCTCCTCATACACCTCCTCCTCCGTATTGCTTAGCGAAGCTCTGCCGGAGAACCACGAGCTCCATTGCCACAACGCCGTCGTGCTGCTAGAGTTCTCCCTCAACTTCTCCTCTCCCATTTCTGGATCAAGAAGGAGGAGACGTCCCCGGGCTGTACGTGTGTTGAACGCGGAGGCGCCGTCCGTTCGGCGCTAGATCGGATCTTCCGCGATTTGAATCGCTGCGAGTACGACTCCATCAACCGCGTTCTTGTAACGCTTCTGCTTAGCGATCTTCAAGGGTATGAAGATGCACTCCCTCTCTCTCGTTGCTAGCATCTCCTAGATTGATCTTGGTGACACGTAGGAAAATTTTGAATTATTGCTACGTTCCCCAACAGAGGCCATGTCGAAGACTCGAAGTATGCGGCCACTTGAGGCAACTCATCGCATGATGACAAGGTGGTACGCAAATCACCGAGCAAGTAAGTTGTTAGGATGTGTACATCATTTGGCCGGATATGCATAGTTTTGTAGATTATTTGTAGCCGAATATGCATAGTTGTGTAGATCATTTTGGGGTATATGCATAGTTTGTAGCTGGATATGCATTGTCGTGTAGATCACTTGCCAGATATGCATTGTTTTGTAGCCGGATATGCATTGTTTTGTTGATAATTTGTAGCCGGATATGCATTGTTTTGTTGATAATTTGTAGCCGGATATGCATTGTTTTTTAGTCTGATATGTATTATTTTATTCATGATTTGTAGCCAGATATCTATGCATTGTTGTGTAGATAATTTCTAGCAGGATATGCATTGTTTTGTTGATGATTTGTAGTCGGATATCTATGCATTGTTGTGTAGATAATTTGTAGTCAGATATGCATTGTTTTATAGCTGGATATGCATTATTTTGTTGATGATTTGTAGATGGATATGCATGTTTTGTAACCGGAGATGCATTATTTGTTGATAATTTGTAGCTGGATATGCATTGTTTTCTATCCAGATATGCATTGTTTTGTTGATAATTTGTAGCCAGATATCTATGCATCGTTGTGTAGATCAGTTGTAGCCGGATATGCATTTGTTGGGGAACGTAGTAATTTCAAAAAAATTCCTACGCACACGCAAGACATGGTGATGCATAGCAACGAGAGGGGAGAGTGTTGTCCACGTACCCTCGTAGACCGAAAGCGGAAGCGTTAACACAACGCGGTTGATGTAGTTGTACGTCTTCACGATCCGACCGATCAAGTACCGAACGCACGACACCTCCGAGTTCAGCACATGTTCAGATCGATGACGTCCCTCGAACTCCGATCCAGCCGAGTGTTGAGGGAGAGATTCGTCAGCACGACGCCGTGGTGACGATGATGATGTTCTACCGACGCAGGGCTTCGCCTAAGCTCCGCTACGATATTATCGAGGTGTAATATGGTGGAGGGGGGCACCGCACACGGCTAAAAGATCGTTGATCAATTGTGTGTCTATGGGGTGCCCCCCTGCCCCCGTATATAAAGGAGCAAGGGGAAGGCCGCCGGCCAAGGAGGAGGGCGCGCCAAAGGGGGGAGTCCTACTCCCACCGGGAGTAGGACTCCTCCTTTCCTTGTTGGAATAGGAGAAGGGAAGGGAGAAGGAGAAAGAAGGAAGGGGCGCCCCCCCTCCCTAGTCCAATTCGGACTAGTCCATGGGGAGGGGTGCGGCCACCCTTTGGGGCCTTTCTCTCCTTTCCCGTATGGCCCATTAAGGCCCAATACGAATTCCCGTAATTCTCCGGTACTCTGAAAAATACCTGAATCACTCGGAACCTTTCCGATGTCCGAATATAGTCGTCCAATATATCGATCTTTATGTCTCGGCCATTTCGAGACTCCTCGTCATGTCCCCGATCTCATCCGGGACTCCGAACTCCTTCGGTACATCAAAACACATAAACTCATAATATAACCGTCATCGTAACATTAAGCGTGCGGACCCTACGGGTTCGAGAACTATGTAGACATGACCGAGACACCTCTCCGGTCAATAACCAATAGCGGAACCTGGATGCTCATATTGGTTCCCACATATTCTACGAAGATCTTTATCGGTCAGACCGCATAACAACATACGTTGTTCCCTTTGTCATCGGTATGTTACTTGCCCGAGATTCGATCGTCGGTATCTCGATACCTAGTTCAATCTCGTTACCGGCAAGTCTCTTTAATCGTTCCGTAATACATCATACCGCAACTAACTTATTAGTTACAATGCTTGCAAGACTTATAGTGATGTGTATTACTGAGTGGGCCCAGAGATACCTCTCCGACAATCGGAGTGACAAATCATAATCTCGAAATACGCCAACCCAACAAGTACCTTTGGAGACACCTATAGATCACCTTTATAATAACCCAGTTACGTTGTGACGTTTGGTAGCACACAAAGTGTTCCTCCGGTAAACGGGAGTTGCATAATCTCATAGTCATAGGAACATGTATAAGTCATGAAGAAAGCAATAGCAACATACTAAACGATTGAGTGCTAAGCTAACGGAATGGGTCAAGTCAATCACGTCATTCTCCTAATGAGGTGATCCCGTTAATCAAATGACAACTCATGTCTATGGCTAGGAAACATAACCATCTTTGATTAACGAGCTAGTCAAGTAGAGGCATACTAGTGACACTCTGTTTGTCTATGTATTCACACATGTATTATGTTTCCGGTTAATACAATTCTAGCATGAATAATAAACATTTATCATGATATAAGGAAATAAATAATACTTTATTATTGCCTCTAGGGCATATTTCCTTCAGTCTCCCACTTGCACTAGAGTCAATAATCTAGATTACACAGTAATGATTCTTACACCCATGGAGTCTTGGTGCTGATCATGTTTTGCTCGTGGAAGAGGCTTAGTCAACGGATCTGCAACATTCAGATCCGTATGTATCTTGCAAATTTCTATGTCTCCCACCTGGACTAAATCCCAGATGGAATTGAAGCGTCTTTTGATGTGCTTGGTTCTCTTGTGAAATCTGGATTCCTTTGCCAAGGCAATTGCACCAGTATTGTCACAAAAGATTTTCATTGGTCCCGATGCACTAGGTATGACACCTAGATCGGATATGAACTCCTTCATCCAGACTCCTTCATTTGCTGCTTCCAAAGCAGCTATGTACTCCGCTTCACACGTAGATCCCGCCACGACACTTTGCTTAGAACTGCACCAACTGACAGCTCCACCGTTCAATGTAAATACGTATCCAGTTTGCGATTTAGAATCGTCCGGATCAGTGTCAAAGCTTGCATCAACGTAACCATTTACGATGAGCTCTTTGTCACCTCCATAAACGAGAAACATATCCTTAGTCCTTCTCAGGTATTTCAGGATGTTCTTGACCGCTGTCCAGTGATCCACTCCTGGATTACTTTGGTACCTCCCTGCTAAACTTATAGCAAGGCACACATCAGGTCTGGTACACAGCATTGCATACATGATAGAGCCTATGGCTGAAGCATAGGGAACATCTTTCATCTTCTCTCTATCTTCTGCAGTGGTCGGGCATTGAGTCTTACTCAATCTCACACCTTGTAGTACAGGCAAGAACCCTTTCTTTGCTTGATCCATTTTGAACTTCTTCAAAACTTTGTCAAGGTATGTGCTTTGTGAAAGTCCAATTAAGCGTCTTGATCTATCTCTATAGATCTTAATGCCTAATATATATGCAGCATCACCGAGGTCTTTCATTGAAAAACTCTTATTCAAGTATCCCTTTATGTTGTCCAGAAATTCTATATCATTTCCAATCAGCAATATGTCATCCACATATAATATCAGAAATGCTACTGAGCTCCCACTCACTTTCTTGTAAATACAGGCTTCTCCAAAAGTCTGTATAAAACCAAATGCTTTGATCACACTATCAAAGCGTTTATTCCAACTCCGAGAGGCTTGCACCAGTCCATAAATGGATCGCTGGAGCTTGCACACTTTGTTAGCTCCCTTTGGATCAACAAAGCCTTCCGGTTGCATCATATACAACTCTTCTTCCAGAAATCCATTCAGGAATGCAGTTTTGACATCCATTTGCCAAATTTCATAATCATAAAATGCGGCAATTGCTAACATGATTCGGACAGACTTAAGCATCGCTACGGGTGAGAAGGTCTCATCGTAGTCAATCCCTTGAACTTGTCGAAAACCTTTTGCAACAAGTCGAGCTTTATAGACAGTAACATTACCGTCAGCGTCAGTCTTCTTCTTGAAGATCCATTTATTTTCAATGGATTGCCGATCATCGGGCAAGTCAACCAAAGTCCATACTTTGTTCTCATACATGGATCCCATCTCGGATTTCATGGCCTCAAGCCATTTTGCGGAATCTGGGCTCACCATCGATTCTTCATAGTTCGTAGGTTCGTCATGGTCTAGTAACATAACCTCCAGAACAGGATTACCGTACCACTCTGGTGCGGATCTTAATCTGGTTGACCTACGAGGTTCAGTAATAACTTGATCTAAAGTTTCATGATCATTATCATTAACTTCCCCACTAATTGGTGTAGGTGTCGCAGAAACTGGTTTCTGTGATGATCTACTTTCCAATAAGGGAGCAGGTACAGTTACCTCATCAAGTTCTACTTTCCTCCCACTCACTTCTTTCGAGATAAACTCCTTCTCTAGAAAGGATCCATTCTTAGCAACGAATGTCTTGCCTTCAGATCTGTGATAGAAGGTGTACCCAACAGTCTCCTTTGGGTATCCTACGAAGACACATTTCTCCGATTTAGGTTCGAGCTTATCAGGTTGAAGTTTCTTCACATAAGCATCGCAACCCCAAACTTTAAGATACGACAACTTTGGTTTCTTGCCAAACCATAGTTCATAAGGTGTCGTTTCAACGGATTTTGATGGTGCCCTATTTAGAGTGAATGCAGCCGTCTCTAAAGCATAACCCCAAAACGACAGCGGTAAATCAGTAAGAGACATCATAGATCGCACCATATCTAGTAAAGTACGATTACGACGTTCGGACACACCATTACGCTGTGGTGTTCCGGGTGGCGTGAGTTGCGAAACTATTTCGCATTGTTTCAAATGAAGACCAAACTCGTAACTCAAATATTCTCCTCCACGATCAGATCGTAGAAATTTTATTTTCTTGTTACGATGATTTTCAACTTCACTCTGAAATTCTTTGAACTTTTCAAATGTTTCAGACTTATGTTTCATTAAGTAGATATACCCATATCTGCTCAAATCATCTGTGAAGGTGAGAAAATAACGATATCCGCCACGAGCCTCAATATTCATCGGACCACATACATCTGTATGTATGATTTCCAATAAATCTGTTGCTCTCTCCATAGTTCCGGAGAACGGTGTTTTAGTCATCTTGCCCATGAGGCACGGTTCGCAAGTACCAAGTGATTCCAAAAGTCCATCAGTATGGAGTTTCTTCATGCGCTTTACACCGATATGACCTAAACGGCAGTGCCACAAATAAGTTGCACTGTCATTATCAACTCTGCATCTTTTGGCTTCAACATTATGAATATGTGTATCACTACTATCGAGATTCAACAAAAATAGACCACTCTTCAAGGGTGCATGATCATAAAAGATATTATTCATATAAATAGAACAACCATTATTCTCTGATTTAAATGAATATCCGTCTCGCATCAAACAAGATCCAGATATAATGTTCATACTTAACGCTGGCACCAAATAACAATTATTTAGGTCTAAAACTAATCCCGAAGGTAGATGTAGAGGTAGCGTGCCGACCGCGATCACATCGACTTTGGAACCATTTCCCACGCGCATCGTCACCTCGTCCTTAGCCAATCTTCGCTTAATCCGTAGCCCATGTTTCGAGTTGCAAATATTAGCAACAGAACCAGTATCAAATACCCAGGTGCTACTGCGAGCGGTACACATCAATAACATGTATATCACATATACCTTTGTTAACCTTGCCATCCTTCTTATCCGCCAAATACTTGGGGCAGTTCCGCTTCCAGTGACCAGTCTGCTTGAGGTAGAAGCACTCAGTTTCAGGCTTAGGTCCAGACTTGGGTTTCTTCTCCTGAACAGCAACTTGCTTGCTGTTCTTCTTGAAGTTCCCCTTCTTCTTCCCTTTGCCCTTTTTCTTGAAACTAGTGGTCTTACTGACCATCAACACTTGATGCTCCTTTTTGATTTCTACCTCCGCTGCCTTTAGCACTGCGAAGAGCTCGGGAATTGTCTTATTCATCCCTTGCATGTTATAGTTCATCACTAAGCTCTTATAGCTTGGTGGCAGTGATTGAAGAATTCTGTCAATGACGCTATCATCCGGAAGATTAACTCCCAGTTGAATCAAGTGATTATTATACCCAGACATTTTGAGTATATGCTCACTGACAGAACTATTCTCTTCCATCTTGCAGCTGTAGAACTTATTGGAGACTTCATATCTCTCAATCCGGGCATTTGCTTGAAATATTAACTTCAACTCCTGGAACATCTCATATGCTCCATGACGTTCAAAACGTCGTTGAAGACCCGGTTGTAAGCCGTAAAGCATGGCACACTGAACTATCGAGTAGTCATCAGCTTTGCTCTGCCAGACGTTCATAACTTCTGGTGTTGCTCTTGCAGGAGGCCTGGCACCTAGCGGTGCTTCCAGGACGTAATTCTTCTGTGCAGCAATGAGGATAATCCTCAAGTTACGGACCCAGTCCGTGTAATTGCTACCATCATCTTTCAACTTGGCTTTCTCAAGGAACGCATTAAAATTCAACGGAACAACAACACGGGCCATTTATCTACAATTAACATAGACAGGCAAGATACTATCAGGTACTAAGTTCATGATAAATTTAAGTTCTATTAATCATATTACTTAAGAACTCCCACTTAGATAGACATCCCTCTAATCATCTAAGTGATTACGTGATCCAAATCAACTAAACCATGTCCGATCATCACGTGAGATGGAGTAGTTTCAATGGTGAACATCACTATGTTGATCATATCTACTATATGATTCACGCTCGACCTTTCGGTCTCCGTGTTCCGAGGCCATATCTGCATATGCTAGGCTCTTCAAGTTTAACCTGAGTATTCCGCGTGTGCAACTGTTTTGCACCCGTTGTATTTGAACGTAGAGCCTATCACACTCGATCATCACGTGGTGTCTCGGCACGAAGAACTTTCGCAACGGTGCATACTCAGGGAGAACACTTTTATCTTGAAATTTTAGTGAGAGATCATCTTATAATGCTACCGTCAATCAAAGCAAGATAAGATACATAAAAGATAAACATCACATGCAATCAATATCAGTGATATGATATGGCCATCATCATCTTGTGCTTGTGATCTCCATCTCCGAAGCACCGTCATGATCACCATCGTCACCGGCTCGACACCTTGATATCCATCGTAGCATCGTTGTCGTCTCGCCAACTATTGCTTTTACGACTATTGCTACCGCTTAGTGATAAAGTAAAACAATTACATGGCGATTGCATTGCATACAATAAAGCGACAACCATATGGCTCCTGCCAGTTGCCGATAACTCGGTTACAAAACATGATCATCTCATACAATAAAATATAGCATCATGTCTTGACCATATCACATCACAACATGCCCTGCAAAAACAAGTTAGACGTCCTCTACTTTGTTGTTGCAAGTTTTACGTGGCTGCTACGGGCTTAGCAAGAACCGTTCTTACTTACGCATCAAAACCACAACGATAGTTTGTCAAGTTAGTGTTGTTTTAACCTTCGCAAGGACCGGGCGTAGCCACACTCGGTTCAACTAAAGTGAGAGAGACAGACACCCACCAGTCACCTTTAAGCAACGAGTGCTCGCAACGGTGAAACCAGTCTCGCGTAAGCGTACGCGTAATGTCGGTCCGGGCCGCTTCATCTCACAATACCGCTGAACCAAAGTATGACATGCTGGTAAGCAGTATGACTTATATCGCCCACAACTCACTTGTGTTCTACTCGTGCATAACATCAACGCATAAAACCAGGCTCGGATGCCACTGTTGGGGAACGTAGTAATTTCAAAAAAATTCCTACGCACACGCAAGATCATGGTGATGCATGGCAACGAGAGGGGAGAGTGTTGTCCACGTACCCTTGTAGACCGAAAGCGGAAGCGTTAACACAACGCGGTTGATGTAATCGTACGTCTTCACGATCCGACCGATCAAGTACCGAACGCACGGCACCTCCGAGTTCAGCACACGTTCAGCTCGATGACGTCCCTCGAACTCCGATCCAGCCGAGTGTTGAGGGAGAGTTTCGTCAGCACGACGGCGTGGTGACGATGATGATGTTCTACCGACGCAGGGCTTTGCCTAAGCTCCGCTACGATATTATCGAGGTGTAATATGGTGGAGGGGGGAACCGCACACAGCTAAAAGATCGTTGATCAATTGTGTGTCTATGGGGTGCCCCCTGCCCCTGTATATAAAGGAGCAAGGGGAAGGCCGCCGGCCAAGGAGGAGGGCGCGCCAAAGGGGGGAGTCCTACTCCCACCGGGAGTAGGACTCCTCCTTTCCTTGTTGGAATAGGAGAAGGGAAGGGAGAAGGAGAAAGAAGGAAGGGCCCCCCCCTCCCTTGTCCAATTTGGACTAGTCCATGGGGAGGGGTGCGGCCACCCTTTGGGGCCTTTCTCTCCTTTCCCGTATGGCCCATTAAGGCCCAATACGAATTCCCGTAACTCTCCGGTACTCCGAAAAATACCCGAATCACTCGGAACCTTTCCGATGTCCGAATATAGTCGTCCAATATATCGATCTTTACGTCTCGGCCATTTCGAGACTCCTCGTCATGTCCCCGATCTCATCCGGGACTCCGAACTCCTTCGGTACATCAAAACACATAAACTCATAATATAACCGTCATCATAACGTTAAGCGTGCGGACCATACGGGTTCGAGAACTATGTATACATGACCGAGACACCTCTCCGGTCAATAACCAATAGCGGAACCTGGATGCTCATATTGGTTCCCACATATTCTACGAAGATCTTTATCGGTCAGACCGCATAACAACATACGTTGTTCCCTTTGTCATCGGTATGTTACTTGCCCGAGATTCGATCGTCGGTATCTCGATACCTAGTTCAATCTCGTTACCGGCAAGTCTCTTTACTCGTTCCGTAATACATCATACCGCAACTAACTTATTAGTTACAATGCTTGCAAGGCTTATAGTGATGTGTATTACTGAGTGGGCCCAGAGATACCTCTCCGACAATCGGAGTGACAAATCCTAATCTCGAAATACGCCAACCCAACAAGTACCTTTGGAGACACCTATAGATCACCTTTATAATCACCCAGTTACGTTGTGACGTTTGGTAGCACACAAAGTGTTCCTCCGGTAAACGGGAGTTGCATAATCTCATAGTCATGGGAACATGTATAAGTCATGAAGAAAGCAATAGCAACATACTAAACGATCGAGTGCTAAGCTAACGGAATGGGTCAAGTCAATCACGTCATTCTCCTAATGAGGTGATCCCGTTAATCAAATGACAACTCATGTCTATGGCTAGGAAACATAACCATCTTTGATTAACGAGCTAGTCAAGTAGAGGCATACTAGTGACACTCTGTTTGTCTATGTATTCACACATGTATTATGTTTCCGGTTAATACAATTCTAGCATGACTAATAAACATTTATCATGATATAAGGAAATAAATAATACTTTATTATTGCCTCTAGGGCATATTTCCTTAGCATTGTTGTGTAGATCACTTGCCTGATATGCATTATTTTTAGCTGTATATGCATTATTTTGTTGATGATTTGTAGCTAGATATGCATTGTTTTGTAGCCAGATATGCATTGTTGACAATGTTTTTTTAGCCTTCTCATGTGTGTACTGTGTTCTTGAAATTTGAGAAGAAAAACTTCATAGTTATGCATTGTTGGTTGAAGTTGATGGACAACCCAATTAGAATCTGTACATTGCCAAGGTCGTCGTGGATGGCACCGAGTAAGAAACCGGTGAGCCAATCGACTCAACAAAAGACCCACCCAAAAAGGTTAGAAGAGCGTTTCGGGGAAGGAAGTGAGAGGAGGAGAGCGCAGAGCGAGAAGGTGCGGCAGCCAAGATGACAGAGAGATTCGACGACATCTTGGCCAAGAAGGAGGATGCATGCGTCAAACACTCGGATGCCAAGGAGGCATGCCAGGCCGAGAGGTTTAACATGTTGATGGCGGCGACCGGAAAGAAGTTCAAACTCGAAGTGAAGAAGGCCATGCTCGACGAGAAGAAGGCCAATGCTCGAGGAGAAGAAGGTGAAGATCGCAGCCGGTTCGGAGGACGGAAAGATGCTTACCTTGAAGATGAAGGATTTAGATGAGGACGGAAAGATGATTGTGCAAGCTGTCCGTTTTAAGATGTTGCAGCGGCAGAAGAATGAATTGAAAAGGGCAGACGCGGCGGTGACAGCAGCTTAAGATTGGAGGCTCGTATCGCAACATGGCAGAAAATCTATTTTTTTATACAAACCGCTGGACTGATATTCTTTTCTGATCAGACATGTAAAAACTAACTATGCTTACCTTTTTTTTGGTTGTGATCGAGTAATGATGTGCCCGCGTTGTTGTGAGATCCGGCCGATATGTGACTAATTTTACTCGTGGACACCATGTGACTAATTTTAGATGGCCGTCTTCCGCGTTCGTGTTCATCGACTGGTCTCTGGTCTACAGTGCAGGTCCAATTTGCAGGCGAGCATTGAAGATACCTAACAAAAACAGAAGGAGGAAGACTCACGACGCGATGCACGGGGAGTGGGTGAGCACGTATGTATGAATCCCGTGTGTGTGTGTGTGTGTGTCGCGGGGGTGGCCGCATGGGGCGTGCGTGCGACTGATCGTGCTGCCTGATCGGGGGGTGACGGGGGAGGCGCTCGCGCAGCCAAACATCTGGCGGCAAGGAAGCAAAGTCAATGTCCAATCTCCATGTTGAGGCAACGTGAACGCACATGGGCCGCCAGCACTAGTCGCCCGAGATCGTGTCGCGACAACTTCGTCTAAAAGACCGATTCGTACTCAACAAGTTCAAATCAGTGCTTAGATCATCAGCTCAGAAGAAGAGAAATAATAATCAGTGCTTAGATACTCTTGGTAGTCTGTCTACACGCGGGGTTTGGCTGTTGACGACTCGAGGCAGGGAGGCAGCAACCGATCCTGTTGTTTGTTTATTTCTCTTCTCTTTTGTCGGTGTTGTTGCTGTTTGGGTTCACTGTACCTACGAATGCGATTGTTTAACACAGTTTGGCGCGAGACGTGTAACATATGAACATGCACTGGTAGCAAGTATTTTAGTTGCTATACGATGTTGACCGACCACACGAAATTAAGTACAACGAGAGATCATCCGTACGTCTACCAACTGGATGAAATATTTTGAATTTTTGAACTTCTGAGATATGCATTATGATTTTTTTTTGAGAAAACTTTGGATCTAGTATTCATCTTCAATCGTGGCAGTACAGCGAACATCAGAAATAATAAAAATTACATTCAAACCCGTAGACCACCTAATGACGACTACAAGCACACAAGCGGGTCGAAGGC
>NC_057811.1:123197914-123233041 GCF_018294505.1 Triticum aestivum | reverse complement strand
AAAACTTGTTGTAGTTGACAGTCGGGAAGTCATCGTGCTAAGACCTCATAGGACCAGCGCACCAGAACAGTAATCAACGCCGATGAAGAGCAGCGTAAACCGAATTGATTCAACTTGAAGACACACGAACGACGACCAGATCGAGCAAATCCACCAAAGACGGGTCAGTTGGAGACACACCTCCACATGCCCACAGACGATGCTAGATGCACCAACAGGACGGGGGCTAGGCATGACAAACCTTATTCCATCTTCAGGGAGCCGACGCCTTCTCGTCTTCTTGAGCGGGACACAAACCCTTATAAAACTCGAAGAAATTTTAAAAATGAACCCCTCCTGCCGACAAGGGCCGGGATCCACGATGCCTCCATGGCCTAAGTCCACCGGAGACGAGGCGGACCGACAGCGGCATCAACGAGAGGCGGAGGAATCCTAATCTTTTTCTGAAGAGGAGGCGGGTGCTTGCAGATGCATTATGATTAACAACCTAGGATTACTTCACAAGAAAAAAAAACTAGGATTAGGTATTAGTTAGGCACACAAAAAACCCATATTTGGCTCCCTGCTATCTATGGAATGGAACATGATGCCTTCATCCAATGTTTTCATGTGTACAAATCTCAGAAAACTTAGAATTTGAAAATGCAGTTATATTTACATATCAAGATTGAACATATAGTGCGAAGTGAGCGTAACTGAGAGGACGAGGTTCCTTGTGGTGGAACCAACCCTTCAGGGTTCAAGTCCTAGACTTGTGATTTTTCGCAAATAAGAAGGAGAAGGGTTGCTCAGCCCTAACAAAGGACACATGGTTCTATCTCCCGTGTAACATAATGGCCAAAATGGTGGCACCCGCGTCTTCTTGTATGGATTGCACGAGTCGCAAAACTGATGGTCTTTTCCCGTCAAAGATGCATCCGTTCCGGTGTCTTCATATTCTATAGACGGCGAGCATGATGATGGAGGAAAGACACTTGCGAAGCGCATACGGTGGGGGACAACATGAAGCAACCCACCAATCATCGAAAGTCATCGTCGTGATGGGTAACATAGTTGTAGATCAACACCAAGAGAGCACCTCATGCCAGACCTTCCAAGAGAAGGGGCAACCGGTGAGAAATGTTGCAAGTCCCCGTTGCTTGGTCGCATAGAGTGCACATCTCATCGTGAGGTAGGCTGCACCGAGAGAGGCGGTCAACAGTCCATCATTGTAAGTGCATCTAGTGCCCCTTAGTGATTTTGGTGTATTGAAGACTTATAGGTTAAGGGACTAATGCGTTTGTGAGTGTACCCAGATCTATAAGTCTATGAGGAGTTTTGATAATTACAGAGAAAGTCGATCCCTAAAAGTGAAGTTCTTCGACTAAAGACTTTGGATTTCTGAAGACTTTCTGAAGACTTTGAAGGTGAAGAAATTGGTGTGACCTTGAAGACTTGGTATTCATTTGAGGAATATGAAGCGTGAAGACTTTTGTTTTCATAGTTTCATTTTCTCTTTCTTGAGTCATAGGAAACACCGTACTGTTAAAGGGGGTCGAGGAAATACTAAGGAAAAATTTCCATGTGATGCTCAACTCAAAATCCTATACCTACCAATCCCTTCGAGTGAAGCCATTGGAAATCTCATACAGTTCAGTCATATTCTTCAGTGACAGAGACGAAGTTCTTCTGGTCTCTGAGGAATTTGTTCTGACTGAGGAGTTATGAATTCGCCAGTGCGGATTGCCTACACAGTGAGGAACATGATAGCCCTGAGGAATTTGAACCTCAAATTTCCGACCGTTGCTGTGCTATGCGCCAGCTGTCCCAAAATATCTACCACCTAACGGTCATATCATTGAAGGGCATTTATGTCTTATCATGCGGGCTGCTCCCTAGACTATAAATAGCCGCCCCCTACAACCACTAGCTGGTTGGCTGCTCTGAGAGAAACTGACACTTGTCATTTGAGAGCATCCCATCCTCCGAGGACTTTGAGCGAAAATCATCAAGTGAGGAAAAACCCCAAATCCAAACACCTACAAACCCAAAGTGATTGAGCGTCTCTGAAGAGATTGATCCTGCGTGGATTCGACGTTTTTTACCTTTGAAGACTGTGCTTCCTCCAGACGGTTAGGCGTCATGGTCTAGAGCATCCAAGAGGAATTGTGGATCGCCGAGTGACCGAGTTTGTGAAGGTTCGGAAGTCACCTGAAGACTTACCACGACTGATTGGGCGAGGTCTGTGTGACCTTAGCTCAAGGAGAATACGGTGAGGACTAGGTGTCCTGGACTGTGTGTTCAGGAATGGGTGTCCGGGACTGTGTGTCCTCAGGTTTAAATACCTAGCCGCTCCAACCAGATGTACAACTGAGACAGCAGTTGGAACTGGTCCATCAAATCATTGTCTTCACCGAGCTTACTGGTTCTATTTCCTCAACTCTTTCATTTCCTCATTACTGTGTTGTGTGCTTGTCATATCTGTGTTTGAAGACTTTGACTGAAGACTTTCTCAATTTTCTCAGTTCAATTTCCTCAGTTTGTTTGTCTTCATCCTGTGTTATCCTGTGTTTACGCTTTCTGTACTCTGTGCTTGTTTTCATTTCATCATGATGACTATGCTTGTGTTCTTCTATGCATACTTTTGAGTACTTATTCCGCTGCAAGTAGTTCTTCGCTAAGGAATTTCCTCACCCACAAATTCCTCAGTGAAGAATTTATAAAAATCGCCTATTCACCCCCCTCTAGTCGATATAACGCACTTTCAATTGGTATCAGAGCGAGGTACTCCCTTGTTCTGTGTAATTTTGGTTTAACCGCCTGGAGTTTTAGTTATGTCGACCACAGGTATGAAGAAACTGACATGCCCCATCTTTGACGGTCATGATTATCCCAAGTGGAAGACCATGATGAGGAAACGCCTCATGGCAATGAACAGCGAGCTGTGGACCGTCACTGAGATTGGTCTTGCCGATCTATGCAAGATGGCAGACACTGATGATATTCACAAGTACACTCGACTTGACATCATGGCGAAGGATATCATCTGTTCCTGCCTATCCAGAGATGAATTCAGGCGCATTATGCATCTTTGCAATGCGAAGCTTATCTGGGACCGAATCTCTGACATCTATGAAGGTCATCGAACTTGTCATGATCCCTGGTTTGAGGATTTCAAGGAATCACTCAAAACGATGACTTTCGAACCTGAACCATCATCTTCTGCACCATGCCTCGTGGCAAAAGGTGCCAAGGTAACCGAATGTTCCTCATCCGAGTCTAGTGATGATGAATCTGATGATGATTTTGGACCTAGCTATACCAAGCTTGTTTGTATTGCCACTAAACAACAAAAGGCCTTGGAAAAGGTTCAAAACATGGTAGATAAAAGTGATGATATGTTGGGTGAAGAAATGGATCGCACTAAAACCTTGACTGAAAATCTTCAGAGACTTCAGACTAGGTATGACAACCTTCAAGGTCATCATAACACTCTTTTGTCTGATCATGAGAAGCTTTCTTATGAATTTCTTCAAAGAAAGCAAGATCTAGAGAAGCTAAAAGTGAGTTATGAAGATCTTCAGAAGGAACGTGATTCATTACTTGCTCAACAAATCAGCACTGCTCAGGAAGAATTTGTTCCTCCATGTTTGAAATGCATTGAACGTGAATCTGCTAATTCTTCACCTGAATGTTCAAATGCTCCTAATGCTACAAATTCCTCAACTGTCTCTGCAATCATTAATTCCTCATCTGAGGACATTGCTAGTATCACTAACGATGCAGGGCTGAAGGAATTGTACATGACAGGCATGTACAAAAGTCTCAAAGGGCATCAGACTCTTTGTGATGTGCTTAAAAAGCAGATTCTCAACAGAAACCCTAGGAAAGAGGGTATTGCCTTTGAGAGAAAACTCAATGCTGATGGTACATATTGGAAGCCTGAGCAGTACCCCAAAACCTCATGGGTTGCTGCAAAGGGACCTCCAGTTGATCCATCTAACTTATCTGGCTTTACATGTGAATCTCCTCATTCTTCTGATGAGTCATTTGACTCCAACTATAAACTGTTCAAAAATCAGAATGGTGAAGTATTTGCTAGATATGTTGGCACTAACTGCAGGAACGGTTCTCCTATGAAGAAAATCTGGGTTCCCAAAAGATGCCTTGAAAGTCTTCAGGTGAATGTCCTCATGACACCACCTGTGAGGAATAGGAACCCCAGATCAAATTCTTCATATGGATCCAAGTCCTCATACGGACCAAATTCCTCACATGGATCAAATTCCTCAAGAGGATCAAAGTCCTCATATGAACATCATCGTGCTAACAACTCTGTTTCGCAGGGAGGAGCCAAGGGCTATGAATATGAGCATTATTCTTCTAATCATTATGTTCATAAGTCCTCGAAGAATTTCTCTGCTATTCATATGCTTACCCTAACTTCTCTTATGTGAAACGAAATGGATTGGCTTCTATGCCACCTTTCTTGTATGGAGCTCGCAGAGTGATGAACTCTTTGCCACCCCTTCAGATGTGGGTGGTGAAGAAAAAGAACTAATATCTTCTGCAGGGTCAGGTCTCCAGACGTGCGTGAACGTCTGAAGAATTTGCTGGAGACCTGAAGAGTGCCTGAAAGGACGCAGACTAATCATGAAGAAATGAACTTTCATTTCTCACGTCCTCATACTGCTTTATCTGTTCTATTGCTTGATGAAATTGATCTGATGAATTGATGTCATATTCTTCACTGATGAAGTATATGAAGTTCGTAAGCTGCACTAATTCATCTGCAGGATGATCAACCCAAAGCCACTGAGTGGGTCCTCGATAGTGGATGTACAAATCACATGACTGGTGACAAGAATCTATTGATTGATGCTCCCTTATCACCATCGCATCTGAAGCATATCATCTTCGCTGACAAAGGCAAAAGTCAGGTATTGGGTCTAGGTAAGGTTGCGATCACAAAGGATCGACACATGGACAAAGTCATGCTTGTCGAGTCCTTAGGATACAACCTCATGTCTGTCTCAATGCTTTGTGATCTTGATATGGTACTTGTCTTTGGCAAGTCTCGTTGTGTTGTGGTTATGGAAGTTGACAATTCCAAAGTCTTCGAAGGCTTTAGGAGAGGAGACTTGTATATTGTTGATTTCTCTACAGGACCGCAACCAGCCGTGTGCCTACTTGCAAAAGCTTCAGAAGGATGGCTATGGCATCGACGACTTGGTCATGCAGGCATGAGGAATTTGCACACGCTTGCGAAGAAGAAGCATGCCATTGGCATTGAGAATGTCAAATTCCTCAAGGATCACCTATGTGGAGCTTGTGAAGCTGGAAAGATGACCAAGGCTAAGCATCCAGCGAAGACTATCATGACCACTACTCGACCATTCGAATTGCTTCACATGGACCTCTTTGGTCCTAACCATTACTCAGCTGTCACAAATGACGCATCTCTCTATGGACTTGTTATTGTTGATGATTGCTCTCGTTACACATGGGTACACATTGTTACTTACAAACATGAAGTGCAGGAAGTCTTCAAACGATTTTCCTCAAGGGCTTCAACCAACTTTGGTGTGAAGATCAAGCACATCAGAAGTGACAATGGAACTGAGTTCAAGAATTCTGGTCTTGATGACTATCTTGATGAACTTGGTATTACTCATGAGTTATCTGCTCCTTACACTCCTCAGCAAAATGGTGTCGTGGAGCGCAAGAACAGAACTCTTGTTGAGATGGCTCGCACTATGCTTGATGAGTACAAGACGCCTCGTCACTTCTGGATTGAGGCAATTTATACTGCATGCCACATCATCAACAGGGTATATCTTCACAAATTCTTCAAGAAGACTGCCTATGAACTCCTAACTGACAAGAAATCCAATGTGAGTTATTTCAAAGTCTTCGGTGCTAAATGTTGGATTAGAGATCCTCATCACAATGCTAAATTTGCACCGAAAGCACATGAAGGTTTTATGCTTGGTTACGGAAAGGACTCGCACACCTACAGAGTCTTCAACACCGTTCTTCACAACGTTGTTGAAACTGTAGATGTGTGGTTCGATGAAACTAATGGCTCGCAAAGAGAGCACCTACCCTCTGTGACAGATGAACCAGCACCTGAGGAAACTATCAAGTTCAAGGCTACTGAGGATGTCATTCCTACCGAAGAATCTGCTGAAGAATTCATTCCAGAACGTGAAGAATGTCGAGCTAATGCACCTGAAGAAATTGCCGAAGAAAATGGTGCTGAAGAAAATGCTGATCAAAATTCCTCGACGACAACCTACTCATCCTCGCGTTGCAAAAGAAGTGCAAGTTGAGAAGATCATCGATGACATTGAAGCACCAGGTCCTCTCACACGCTCAAAAGCTTCACATTTATCTAACTTTTGTGGGCACTATGCTTTTGTCTCTATCTCAGAGCCCACTAAGGTAGATGAAGCATTTCTGGAGCCTGAGTGGATTCAGGCCATGCAAGAAGAATTACATCAGTTCGAGCTCAACAATGTTTGGGAACTGGTCAATCGTCCAGATCCTCGCAAACACAATATCATTGGCACAAAGTGGATCTACCGCAACAAGCAAGATGAAAATGGCCTTGTGGTGAGGAATAAGGCACGGCTAGTAGCTCAAGGCTACACACAGGTTGAAGGAATTGATTTCGATGAAACTTTTGCACCTGTTGCAAGACTTGAAGCTATTCGCATATTAATTGCTTATGCTAACCATCATGATATCACTTTATATCAAATGGATGTGAAAAGTGCATTCCTCAATGGTAAGCTTGAGGAAGAAGTATATGTTGCTCAACCCCCAGGTTTTGAAGATCCTAAGCATCCTGACAAAGTCTTCAGACTAAATAAGGCCCTCTATGGTCTCAAGCAGGCCCCTCGGGCGTGGTATGATACTTTGAAAGAATTCCTCATGAAGAAAGGCTTCAAACCCGGTTCAATCGACCCTACTCTTTTCACTAAATCCTATGATGATGAATTGTTTGTATGCCAAATATATGTTGATGACATCATCTTTGGCTGTACTGACCAACGTTATAGTGATGAATTTGCCTATATGATGAGTGAAGAATATCAAATGTCTATGATGGGAGAGTTGAAATTCTTCTTAGGTCTTCAAATTCGTCAACATCGCAATGACATATTCATATCTCAGGAGAAATACCTCAAGGATGTACTGAGGAAATTCGGCATGCAAGATTGCAAAGGCGTCAAAATTCCTATGCCCACAAATGGCCATCTGTGCACTGATGAAAATGGTATTGACTTCGATCAAAAGGTATACCGCTCCATGATTGGTTCTTTATTGTACTTATGTGCATCTAGGCCAGATAGTATGCTTAGTGTTTGCATGTGTGCCCGATTTCAAGCTACACCGAAGGAATCACACCATAAGGCTGTGAAGCATATTCTTCGATATCTATCTCACACACCAACACTAGGATTATGGTACCCCAAGGTCTCGGCTTTTGATCTCGTTGGATATTCTTGTTAGAAATATGCCCTAGAGGCAATAATAAATTGGTTATTATTATATTTCCTTGTTCATGATAATCGTTTATTATCCATGCTAAAATTGTATTGATAGGAAACTCAGATACATGTGTGGATACATAGACAACACCATGTCCCTAGTAAGCCTCTAGTTGACTAGCTCGTTGATCAATAGATGGTTACGGTTTCCTAACCATGGACATTGGATGTCGTTGATAACGGGATCACATCATTAGGAGAATGATGTGATGGACAAGACCCAATCCTAAGCCTAGCACAAGATCGTATAGTTCGTCTGCTAAAGCTTTTCTAATGTCAAGTATCATTTCCTTAGACCATGAGATTGTGCAACTCCCGGATACCGTAGGAATGCTTTGGGTGTACCAAACGTCACAACGTAACTGGGTGGCTATAAAGGTGCACTACAGGTATCTCCGAAAGTGTCTGTTGGGTTGGCACGAATAGAGACTTCGATTTGTCACTCCGTGTAAACGGAGAGCTATCTCTGGGCCCACTCGGTAGGACATCATCATAATGTGCACAATGTGACCAAGGAGTTGATCACGGGATGATGTGTTACGGAACGAGTAAAGAGACTTGCCGATAATGAGATTGAACAAGGTATCGGGATACCGACGATCGAATTTCGGGCAAGTACTATACCGGTAGACAAAGGGAATTGTATACGGGATTGATTGAATCCTCGACATCGTGGTTCATCCGATGAGATCATCGTGGAACATGTGGGAGCCAACATGGGTATCCAGATCCCGCTGTTGGTTATTGGCCGTAGATATGTCTCGGTCATGACTGCATGGTTCCCGAGCCCGTAGGGGTCTACACACTTAAGGTTCGATGACGCTAGGGTTATAGGGAAAGTATGTACGCGGTTACCGAATGTTGTTCGGAGTCCCGGATCAGATCCCGGACGTCACGAGGAGTTCCGTAATGGTCTGGAGGTAAAGATTGATATATAGGAAGTGAGGATTTGGCAACTGGAAGTGTTCCGGGCATCACCGGTAATGTACCGGGACCACCGGAAGGGTCCGGGGGTCCACCGGGAGGGGCCACCAGCCCCAGAGGCTTGCGTGGGCCAATAGTGGGAAGGGACCAGCCCCTAGGTGGGCTGGGGCGCCCCCCACCAAGGCCCAAGGTGCCTCAAGAGAAGATGGGGGCAAACCCTAAGGCAGATGGGCCCTAAGGCCCACCCCAGGTGCGCCTCCCCCTCTCCCCGTTTGGCCGCCACCCTAGATGGGATCTGGGGCTGCTGCACCCCTTGGGGTGGGAACCCTAGAGGGGGCGCAGCCCCCTCCCCTCCCCCTATATATAGTTGAGGTCTAGGGGCTGCCCAATACACGAGTTATTCTCTCCCAGGCGTAGCCATACCTCTCTCCCTCCTCGTCTCTCGTAGTGCTTGGCGAAGCCCTGCCGGAGTTCCGCGCTCCTCCACCACCACCACGCCGTCGTGCTGCTGCTGGACGGAGTCTTCCCCAACTTCTCCTTCTCCCCTTCCTGGATCAAGGCGTGGGAGACGTCACTGGGCTGCACGTGTGTTGAACGCGGAGGCGCCGTGGTTCGGCGCTTAGATCGGAATCAACCGCGATCTGAATCGCTACGAGTACGACTCCTTCATCCGCGTTCTTGCAACGCTTCCACTTAGCGATCTACAATGGTATGTAGATGCACTCCCCTTCCCCTCGGTGCTAGATTACTCCATAGATTGATCTTGGTGATGCGTAGAAAATTTTAAATTTCTGCTACAATCCCCAACAGTGGCATCATGAGCTAGGTCTATGCGTAGTTTCTATGCACGAGTAGAACACAAAGTAGTTGTGGGCGTCGATTTTGTCAATTTACTTGCCGTTACTAGTCTTATCTTGATTCGACGGCATCGTGGGATGAAGCGGCCCGGACCGACCTTACACGTACACTTACGTGAGACAGGTTCCACCGACTGACATGCACTAGTTGCATAAGGTGGCTAGCGGGTGTCTGTCTCTCCCACTTTAGTCGGATCGGATTCGATGAAAAGGGTCCTTATGAAGGGTAAATAGAAATTGGCATATCACGTTGTGGTTTTGGCGTAGGTAAGAAATGTTCTTGCTAAGAAACCTATAGCAGCCACGTAAAAATTTGCAACAACAATTAGAGGATGTCTAACTTGTTTTTGCAGCATATGCCGTGTGATGTGATATGGCCAAAAGGATGTGATGAATGATATATGTGATGTATGAGATTGATCATGTTCTTGTAATAGGAATCACGACTTGCATGTCGATGAGTATGACAACCGGCAGGAGCCATAGGAGTTGTCTTAATTTATTTATGACCTGCGTGTCAACATAAACATCATGTAATTACTTTACTTTATTGCTAAACCGTTAGCCATAGTAGTAGAAGTAATAGATGACGAGACAACTTCATGAAGACACGATGATGGAGATCATGATGATGGAGATCATGATGATGGAGATCATGGTGTCATGCCGGTGACGACGATGATCATGGCGCCCCGAAGATAGAGATCAAAAAGGAGCAAAATGATACTGGCCATATCATGTCACTATTAGATAGCATGTGATGTTTATCATGTTTTACATCTTATTTTCTTAGAACGACGGTAGCTTAAATAAGATGATCCCTCACTAAAATTTCAAGAAAAGTGTTCTCCCTAACTGTGCACCGTTGCGAAGGTTCGTTGTTTCGAAGCACCACGTGATGATCGGGTGTGATAGATTCTAACGTTCGAATACAGCGGGTGTTGACGAGCCTAGCATGTACAGACGTGGCCTCGGAACACATGCGAAACACTTAGGTTGACTTGACGAGCCTAGCATGTACAGACATGGCCTCGAAACACGGAAGACCGAAAGGTCAAACATGAGTCGTATAGAAGATACGATCAACATGAAGATGTTCACCGATGATGACTAGTCCGTCTCACGTGATGATCGGACATGGCCTAGTCGATTCGGATCATGTATCACTTAGAGGACTAGAGGGATGTCTATTTAAGTGGGAGTTCATTAAATAATTTGATTAGATGAACTTAATTATCATGAACATAGTCTAAATTGTCTTCGCAAATATGTTGTAGATCAATAGCTCGCGTTGTAGCTCACTGTTTCAATACGTTCCTAGAGAAAGATTAAGTTGAAAGATATTGTAAGCATTGACACGGACTAGGTCCGTTGCCTGAGGAGTGTCCTCACTGCTACATAGAAGGCTTATGTCTTTGATGCACCGCTCGGTGTGCCAACCCCTCCAGCGTCGTCTGTGGATGTTATGAACATCTAACAGATACGTCCTGATGACTACTTGATAGTTAAGTGCACCATACTTTACGGCTTAGAATCGGGATTCCAATGACGTTTTGAATGCCATAGAACATATGAGATGTTCCAAGAGCTGAAATTGGGATTTCAGGCTCATGCCCGTGTTGAGAGGTATGAGACCTCTGAAAAGTTCCTTGCCTACAAGATGGAGGAGAATAGCTCAGCTAGTGAGCATGTGCTCAGAATGTCTGGGTGCTACAATCACTTGAATCAAGTGGGAGTTAAACTTCCAGATAAGATAGTGATTGATAGAGTACTCTAGTCACTATCACTAAGCTACTAGATCTTCGTGATGAACTATGACATGCAAGGGATGGAGATGATCCCGGAGCTTAAGACCGCAAAAAGTAGAAATCAAGAAGGAGCATCAAGTGTTGATGGTTTAACAAGACCACTGGTTTAAAGAAGGGCAAGGGCTAGAAGGGAAACTTCATGAATGGTAAACCAGCTGCCGCTCCAATGAAGGAACCCAAGGTTGAACCCAAACCCGAGACTAAGTGCTTCTATTGTAAGGGGAACGGTCACTGGTGGCAGAACTACCCCAAATGCATGGTAGATAAGAAGGCTGGCAACTTCAACAAAGTATATACGTGTTATTAATGTGTACCTTACTAGTACTCCTGGTAGCACCTGGGTATTGGATACCGGTTCAGTTGCTATTATTGGTGACTTGAAGCAAAAGCTACGGACTAAACGGAGACTGGCTAAGGGCGAGGTGACGATGTGTGTTGGAAGTGTTTCCAAAGTTGATGAGATCACCATCGCACGCTCCATCTGCCTTCGGGATTAGTATTAGACCTAGATAAATGTTATTAGGTGTCTACGTTGAGCGTGAATATGATTAGATCATGTTCATTGCAATACGGTTATTTATTTAAGTTAGAAAATAATGGTTATTCTGTTTACATGAATAATACCTTTCATGGTCATGCACCCTATGTGAATGGTTCATTGAATCTCGGTCGTGGTAATACACATGTTCACGCCAAAAGATGTAGAGTTAATAATGATAGTACCACTTTCTTGTGACACTGCCGCTTAGGTCATTTTGGCATAAAATGCATGAAAAAATTCCATGCTGATGGATGTTTGGAGTCACTTGATTTTGAATCGCTTGACACATGCGAGCCATGCCTCATGGGCAGGATGACTAAGATCCCGTTTTCAGGTACAATGAAACGGGCAAGTGACTTGTTGGAAATCATACATGTTGATGTGCGTGATCCAATGAGAATTAAGGCGTGTGGTGGATATCGTTATTTTCTCATCTTCATTGACAATTTGAGTAGATATGGGTATATTTACTTAATGAAGCACAAGTCTGAAACGTTTGAAAAGTTCAAGCAATTTCAGAGTGAAGTTAAGAACCATCATAACAAGAAGATCAAATTCCTACGATCTGATCGAGGGAGAATTTCTGAGTTATGAGTTTGGCAATCACTTAAGACATTGTGGAATTGTTTCACAGTTGAAGCCACCTGGAACACCACAGCGAAATGGTGTGTCCGGACGTCGTAATCGAACCTTATGAGATATGGTGCGATCTATGATGTCTCTTAGCGATCTACCGCTATCATTTTGAGGTTATGCGTTAGAGACAGCTGCATTCACTTTAGATAGGGCACCATCTAAGTCCGTTGAGACGACGTCATATGAACATTGGTTTGGCAAGAAACCAAAGTTGTCGTTTCTTAATGTTTGGGGCTGCGATGCTTAAGGCTTCAGCCGGAGAAGCTCGAACCCAAAGCGGACAAACACATCTTCATAGGATACCCAAAGGTGACAGTTGGGTATACCTTCTATCTTAGATCCGAGGGCAAATTGTTTGTCACAAGAACGGGTCCTTTCTCGAGAAGGAGTTTCTCTCGAAAGAATTGAGTGGGAGGAAGATAGAACTTGATGAGGTTGTTGAACCTCTACTTCAACCGGAAAGTAGTGCAACACAGAAAGATGTTTCTGTGGCGCCTATGTCTGTTGAAGAGGAAGTTAGTGATAGTGATCATGAAGCTTCGGATCAAGTTGCTACCGAACCTCGTAGGTCGATAAGGATATGTACTACTCCTGAGTGGTACGGTAATCATGTCTTAGATATCATGTTGTTAGAAAACAATGAACCTACGAGCTATGGAGAAGCGATGGTGGGCCCGTATTCCGACAAATGGTTAGAAGCCATGAAATCCGAGATAGGATCCATGTACCAGAACAAAGTATGGACTTTGGTGGACTTGCCCGATGATCGGCAAGTCATTGAGATAAATGGATCTTTAAGAAGAAGACGGACGTGGACGGTGATGTTACCGTCTATGAAGCTCGACTTGTGGCAAAGAGTTTTTCACAAGTTCAAGGAGTTGACTACGATGAGATTTTCTCACCCGTAGCGATGCTTAAGTCCGTCGGATTCATGTTAGCATTAGCTATATTTTTCGATTATGAAATCTGACAGATGGATGTCAAAACAAGTTTTCTTACCAGTTTTCGTAAGAAAAAGTTGTATGTGATACAATCAAAGGTTTTGTCGATCCTAAGGATGCTAAAAGGTATGCTGGCTCCAGCGATCCTTCTATGCATTAGAGCAAGCATCTCGGAGTCGGAATATATGCATTGATGGAGTGATCAAAGTTTTTAGGTTTATACAATGTTTGCTAGAAACTTGTACTTACAAGAAAGTGAGTGGGAGCACTACAACATTTCTGATAAGTATATGTGGATGACATATTGTTGATCCGAAATGATGTAGAATTTCTAGAAAGCATAAACGGTTGTTTGAAAAGTGATTTTCAAAGGAAGACCTGGATAAAGCTGCTTACATATTGGGCATCAAGATCTATAGAGATAGATCAAGACGCCCGATGATACTTTCAAAAGAACACACACCTTTGACATGATTTTGAAGGAGTTCAAAATAGATCAGTCAAAGAAGGAGTTCTTACCTGAGTTGTAAGGTGTGAAGTTGAGTAAGACTCAAAGCTTGATCACGGCAGAAGAAAGAGGAAGGACGAAGGTCGTCCCCTATGCTTTTGTCATAGGCTCTATACGGTATGCCATGCTGAGTACCGCACCTGATTTGTGCCTTGCCACATGTCTGGCAAGAGGGTAAAAGGTGATCCAAGAGTGGATCACTGGACAGTGGTCAAAATTGTCCTTAGAGGAATAAGGAAATATTTCTCGGTTTATGGAGGTGATAAAGAGTTCGACGTTAAGAGTTACGTCGATGCAAGCTTTAACACCTATCCGGATGACTATGAGTAGAAAAACCAGATGTGTATAATGGAGCAACCATTTGGAATAGCTCCAAGTGGAATGTGGTAGGAGCATCTACGATATGACATAAAGTTTTGCAAAGTACATGCGGATCTGATTGTTGCAGACCCGTTGACTATAACCTCTCTCACAAGCATAACATGATCAAACCAGAACTCATTGAGTGTTAATCACATAGTGATGTGAACTAGATTATTGACTCTAGTAAACTCTTTGGATGTTAGTCACATGGTGATGTGACCTGTGAGTGTTAATCACATGGCGATGTGAACTAGATTATTGACTCTAGTACAAGTGGGAGACTGTTAGAAATATGCCCTAGAGGCAATAATAAATTGGTTATTATTATATTTCCTTGTTCATGATAATCGTTTATTATCCATGCTAAAATTGTATTGATAGGAAACTCAGATACATGTGTGGATACATAGACAACACCATGTCCCTAGTAAGCCTCTAGTTGACTAGCTCGTTGATCAATAGATGGTTACGGTTTCCTGACCATGGACATTGGATGTCGTTGATAACGGGATCACATCATTAGGAGAATGATGTGATGGACAAGACCCAATCCTAAGCCTAGCACAAGATCGTATAGTTCGTCTGCTAAAGCTTTTCTAATGTCAAGTATCATTTCCTTAGACCATGAGATTGTGCAACTCCCGGATACCGTAGGAATGCTTTGGGTGTACCAAACGTCACAATGTAACTGGGTGGCTATAAAGGTGCACTACAGGTATCTCCGAAAGTGTCTGTTGGTTGGCACAAATCGAGACTGGGATTTGTCACTCCGTGTAAACGGAGGTATCTCTGGGCCCACTCGGTAGGACATCATCATAATGTGCACAATGTGACCAAGGAGTTGATCACGGGATGATGTGTTACGGAACGAGTAAAGAGACTTGCCGGTAACGAGATTGAACAAGGTATCGGGATACCGACGATCGAATCTCGGGCAAGTACTATACCGGTAGACAAAGGGAATTGTATACGGGATTGATTGAATCCTTGACATCGTGGTTCATCCGATGAGATCATCGTGGAACATGTGGGAGCCAACATGGGTATCCAGATCCCGCTGTTGGTTATTGGCCGGAGATATGTCTCGGTCATGACTGCATGGTTCCCGAGCCCGTAGGGTCTACACACTTAAGGTTCGATGACGCTAGGGTTATAGGGAAAGTATGTACGCAGTTACCGAATGTTGTTCGGAGTCCCAGATGAGATCCCGGACGTCACGAGGAGTTCCGGAATGGTCCAGAGGTAAAGATTGATATATAGGAAGTGAGGATTTGGCCACCGGAAGTGTTCCGGGCATCACCGGTAATGTACCGGGACCACCGGAAGGGTCCGGGGGTCCACCGGGAGGGGCCACCAGCCCCAGAGACTTGCGTGGGCCAATAGTGGGAAGGGACCAGCCCCTAGGTGGGCTGGGGCGCCCCCCACCAAGGCCCAAGGCGCCTCAAGAGAAGATGGGGGCAAACCCTAAGGCAGATGGGCCTTAAGGCCCACCCCAGGTGCGCCTCCCCCTCTCCCCGTTTGGCCGCCACCCTAGATGGGATCTGGGGCTGCCGCACCCCTTGGGGTGGGAACCCTAGAGGGGGCGCAGCCCCCTCCCCTCCCCCTATATATAGTTGAGGTCTAGGGGCTGCCCAATACACGAGTTATTCTCTCCCAGGCGCAGCCATACCTCTCTCCCTCCTCGTCTCTCGTAGTGCTTGGCGAAGCCCTGCTGGAGTTCCGCGCTCCTCCACCACCACCACGCCGTCGTGCTGCTGCTGGACGGAGTCTTCCCCAACTTCTCCTTCTCCCCTTGCTGGATCAAGGCGTGGGAGACGTCACCGGGCTGCACGTGTGTTGAACGCGGAGGCGCCGTGGTTCGGCGCTTAGATCGGAATCAACCGCGATCTGAATCGCTACGAGTACGACTCCTTCATCTGCGTTCTTGCAACGCTTCCGCTTAGCGATCTACAATGGTATGTAGATGCACTCCCCTTCCCCTCGGTGCTAGATTACTCCATAGATTGATCTTGGTGATGCGTAGAAAATTTTAAATTTCTGCTACGATCCCCAACAATTCTGACTCTGACTATGCTGGTGATCGTGTGGAACGCAAGTCAACATCTGGTACATGTCATTTCCTCGGACGATCTTTGGTCTGTTGGTCCTCGAAGAAACAGAACTGCGTATCACTGTCTACTGCTGAAGCTGAGTACATTGCTGCTGGTTCTTGCTGTGCTCAATTGCTGTGGATGAAGCAAACTCTCAAGGACTACGGCGTCAACGTGAAGAATGTGCCTCTCTTCTGTGACAATGAGAGTGCCATCAAGATTGCTCACAACCTAGTTCAGCACTCAAAGACAAAGCACATTCAGATTCTTCATCATTTTCTTCGCGATCATGTGTTGAAGGGCGACATTTCTATTGAGCATGTGAAGACTGAAGAACAGCTAGCCGATATCTTCACTAAGCCCTTGGATGAGAAGAGATTTAGCAAGTTGCGGTGTGAGCTAAATATCTTAGAATCTTCGAATGTTCTTTGAAAAGGACACTCATCCTAACACTTATGCTAAATTGATGACTTAGATGTGCAACACATGAAGAAACGTTTTTCTTCAATCAATGAGGAATAACACTCTAAGTGTGAAGAAATTAATGAAGAATTTGATTCTCAAAACCCTATGACAATTGTACGCGGTGTCTGAAATCATCATTCTTATACGGTGGGTCACGCCACCACAAAAGTTGAAAATCTTCAATTTGAGTTTTTCCTCAGTTGTTCACATTCTTCAACTTTGCAAAATCTTCATTGTTTCCGTCGTTTCTCTTCATTGGCTATATATATATATATATATATATATATATATATATATATATATATATATATGAGTTTATGTCCTCTACAGCATTCACTTATGGCTAATTCTTCAAGTTGATTTTTCTGCTAAGTGAATGTGATCGGACCCTTCCCCCTCTATGCTATACTCAACCCAATCTATTCACAAATTCTTCATGTGCGTTCTATTTGAAACTCATTCAAAATCTTCACTGCATCCTTGTCAGCTGAAGAATTTGCGAACGGAACTTTTAACTTATCTTATCCAAATTTTCGTCTTTGCCGCTCAAACCGTTCCACTTCCCACGATATACTTATCTATTCACCCACGATCTAACACGATCTCCACTTCTCAGTACGTGGGTGACACATGTCATGCGACTGAGAAGGGTCAGGGGCACGTTCGTCTAATTTCTTCGGGCGAACCGTTTTTCACCGTGGCTATAAATACCCCCTCTCCCCTTCCTCACTTCTTTTACTCCGCTTGACCTCTCTCCAAGCTCGAGCTTCTCAAACCCTAGCGCCGCCGCTACATCATCGTCGCCGGTGAGGAAGAGCTTCACTACCTCGACCTCATTGTCGCCGTACTCACGCCAGCCGTGGAAATCTTCACTCCGCCGCCGCTGTAGCCATCTTCCTCCTCCAAGTTAGGGCGTGGAAGATCTGCACAGACGAGCTTCACTTCTCCACATCCCAGTTCGTCGTGTTCTTCGTTCAGGGTAATTAAAAGTTACTTTTACTGCCCACTTTGACTGATCAGTATCAGGGCTGGGAAGAATGGTTGGGATAACAAACAACCATCAGGTTTGTACTTTGGATACCGCTATAACCATGAAAGATCGTTGAAGTAGCTAATTCCTCTAAATAGGAGGCGTTGAGGTGTGAAGTGGGAGAGAGGGGATGTGATGATTGAGGTTTTGAATAAGACGACCTTTGCATTTTGGATCTTTTTCTTATTTACTACAAAATCTTCAAAGGTGTTTTTCTTCAAATCGTCACACACGAAACACCACACATGTCATCTGCTCTTGATTCGTTTCTCTAAGCATCACTTTTCTTCAAGATTCCTCAATTGTGTGGATCTTCGATCTATACAACTCTGGAACCTAAGACAAAGAACGCTTAGTGAAATTCTTCAAGACTCATCTGGTCAAATTCCTCAAACTTGTTCTTATTAAAAACCTTCTGAGAACGCATATGACCTCTCCAAATTCCTCGCAACTATACTCTGTTCACATGTACTCATGTCCGCTGCTGAATCACTAGGTTCTCATCAACTTAACTCATTTGCAGCGTTCCTTGAAGAAAAGTTGCATACTTCTTCAGAGAGTTCAATTGTTCAAATTCCTCAACTAAAGAAAATGGCTAATGAAAAGAGGCCACAGAAAGGAGGAAAGAGGCCTGAGGTCAATACTGCCTTTGAAATCCCTGAGGACATTTATGCTGGGTACTGCACACCCCCTGAGGAAGATAAAAATCAGCGCAAGGTGCGCATTCAGAGGATAGAAAGGAGATGGGCAAAAGAGTGGAGGGAGTACAGGTATGTGACTCCAAAAATACATGAAGAAATTCACTGTCACTCCTCCATGCTCAAGACCTCCATTGGCACCTGGCCAAGAGGCAGATCCCACTAGCATCAAGTGTAGTGAGGATTTTCCTGAAGAATAGGCCAAGCGCCAGGCCAAGTTGGCCAAACAGGCAAAAGATGCAGTGAGGAAATTCAACGAAGATTCCACTGCTGCTGCTACTGAGGCCTCTGTAAGGCCGAAGAAATCCATGGCAAAGAAGCCTGCGCACAAGCCAAGTGCCTCTTCTTCAATGCCCTCATAGCCAATTTCCTCAGCTAAGCCCTCACGGCCAATTCCTCAAGCCGCTCCTGCTCCTCCAAAGTCCTCAGCTGCTCCGACAAAATCCTTAGCACCTGTGCATCTTGCCACGTGCCAAAGGACTACAGGCATCTCCATTGCCTCAGGAGCTTCAGCTAGTTCCTCAGTTGCACCATATTCTTCAACAGGACCCTCTCTGCTGAAGACTAAGACCACTGCAGGACGAGGCTCTCGCCCAAGTCCTCAGAAGAAGCAGGTCGCCTTCCAAGTACCATCTGAAGATGATGAAGCTGATGATGAAGAACTTGCTAAGACCATCAGAGACAGGCAAGTCAGGGCCGCTAGAGCCAAGGGCACAAAAGTGCCACTGCTTTTGGATCCAAAGCTGATCCTCGACTATATTGATCTCTGGCACAAGGACCCAAACACTCCTATGCCTGATTTCAAGTTGACACCTGGCCAAAGTCACATGCTGACCCATTTCATCAGTGAAGAAAAATGGAAATATGAGAAGGTCAGGCAACTCAAGAAAGCACAGTACAGGAAGGAGAAGTTTCTGAAGAACAACGTTGTCTCTATGACAACTGATGAACTCGTAAAGCTCCAGTCTGAAATCAAAGTCCTCAGTGATGATTTCAACGCTTACTATGCTGATTGGAAAGGAGCCAAGGTCAGGTTCGTCAATCTGACGAAGACACTCACTTCAAGTGCCGCTGCCCCTGTGCATATTGAAGTCACTCCGGCTGAAGCATCTGCTCAGCAAACTGAAGAACATGCCAGCACCGCTGATGACAATCAGGCTGCTGAAGATAATGTGAGTTCCAGGGCTGATGACTGCATTCCAGCCGCTGATGAAATTCCCAGGGCACCCACTTGTGGTGCGCCTGAAGAAAATGAAGAGGTCAGGGCAATTGCATCAGTTGTGCCTGAAGAAACTTCACCAAATTCCTCTGCTCCACCTGCGCCTACTCCAACTCCAATCCTTCCATCTGTATCAGATGTGAAGAAGACCAAGGCTGCAGAACATGCAACAGTGAAGAAAAGGAAAGCATCAGCTTCTTCAGATTCTTCTGCTCCGAAGAAAATGAAGCCTATGACCAGCTCTTTTGCAAACCCGATTGATGTTGTTCCAATCTCAACCATGCCATCAAAGGACCTTGTTCCTTTTGATGAAGAATATGTGATCCCTAGCGGATCTGATAAGAAACTCCTTCTGCTGCTACGTCAGAGCAGATGGATGAAGAAATTGAAGTGGATGAAATCCCTTCAACCCCAGTTGTTTCCTCGCCTGTGCCTCAGTTTACTGCTGAAGAGGCCGGCGTTGAAGAAATTGAAGATGAAGATGTGGACATTGGCTGTACCACACCTGTGATGAATGATGACTTTTGGGGAAGTCAGCACCCCAATTCTCCACTCTTCACTCCACTGCAGCAAATTCCTCAGTCCCCAGTCACTAAAGTTCAAATGGGATCTGATGAAGCTCATGAAGACATTCCAGCCGCTAGTGCTGAAGAAACTGAAAATGAAGAATTCAAGAACCAGGCTGCCACTGAAGAGGAACCAGAAATTTCTCAGCCTGAAGAACCTGAGATTGCGATTTCTGAGGTTGTGATGCAACTCACTGACACTCCTCTGCCCAAACCAAAGGATCCATTCTCCAGGAAGCAAAAATTCAAGACCGATGCCTTCTTTGGCGAGCATGTATTCTTCACCGATTACAACCCTTATGACTCTACTCGCATAAGGAAGAGGCGTTTCTGGACTGCCAGCCAGGCAAATTTCTATTCCTCAGTGCTGTTCGACAAAGACAAAGTCTTCGATCATGAGCACATTCCTCACGTGGACATGGAATCTCTGCCATGATTCGAGCCAGTCCTCAATGTTCTTCACAACGCTGGACTGTTAAATTTCTGCACTGACATCTGTGATTGGAATGAAGAACTTATTCTTCAATTCTATGCAACACTGCACATCACCGGAAATTCTGAAGATGTGAATTCATGGGTGTTGGACTGGATGTCTGAAAACACTCACTACAAGGCACCAGCTACTGAATTGCTTCGTGCCTTACCTCTCAGTCCGCCCCTTGAAGGTGCTTGTTGCGTCTACAATGAACCTGAGCTAACCGATCACTACATGCAAGTGCTGATGAAGCCTTTGAAGCCAGGTCAGACCTCAAGAACAAAATTCCTTGTGAAGGAATTGTTGTATGTGCCTCGGACTGTCTATCGCATTCTGACGAAGACATTGATTCCAATCAAGGGTCACGACTCAAATGAAGAAGAAGTCGTTGGCATCATGAAGAATCTGCTTTTCAATATCATTCATGGCATTCCCATCAACTTCCATGATTTCTTCATGAGGACTCTAGCTAATGTCGCCATGTCACCATTTGAGTTGAAGCCTTATGCACCTTGGATTATGAGATTCATCAGGACAAGGTCTTCACTCAACTATAAAGCTGATACACTGAACCATTGCAGCTACTTGCCCCCAATTGAAGTCCTCAAACGGACATTTTCCTCAGTTGATGAAAAGGGCAAGGCTACTGTTGTAATTGATGAAGGCATTCGTCCATTGGATGGACAATTTCGCAAGGCTGCATCCTACTCCACCAATGATGACTCTGCCACCCATGACTCTGCCGCCAACGCACCCAAGCAAAATCCTCAAGGCACAGCACCCAGGGTGATGACTGACCGTGAGCTTCTCCTCAGTCTTCACCAGAAGGTTGATCGCAACCATAAATGGGTCAAGCGTCAGTTTGGTTCAATTCTTCACAACATGACTGCTACCCACAATGCAGTGAAGAAAAACCACTACTACCTTCATGAAATCCTCAACCGCACCTGGGCTGTTCTGTCTCAAGTCTATAGTGAAGAAGATCTAAAGACAATGGGTCTCAAGGACGATCTTGACTGGGCTGCACCTCCTCCGAAGAAGTACAAGAAGGTCAAGGTTCCTTCCTTGGTGGCCAGCTCCTTCATCACCTTGATATTCTTCAGGGGCGTTAGTCCTCATTTTCGACCCTTTTGGTCATTTGATGACAAAGGGGGAGAAATTTGAGTTAGTCTTCAAGCGGGTCTATCTTAAATGGGCGTTTTTTTAAGTTGCAACTCTCGTTCTTTTGAAGACTTTGCTGGATCGAGTTGTAAACTTAAACTCTATGGTGACCTGATACTTTTGCTGTTTCTTCTGCCTGCTTATTCCTCGTTAATGTTATTGCATGCATGCTGAATTACATCAGTCACCATATTTCATCATGCATTTCAAATTCTTCATATATTATGTCAAATGCGTGTATGAATTACAAGATATAGGGGGAGATCTCCATGATTCAACTCTTCAAGTGTGCATTGCTTCAAAAGCAAATTCCTCACTATGCACATCTTCAGGGGGGGTTCTTCTATATCTTGCAATCAAATTCCTCAATATCAGTATTAACACTTCATATGTTTATCCCCGTCGAAAACTTAACCTATATTGTCATCAATCACCAAAAAGGGGGAGATTGTAAGTGCATCTAGTGCCCCTTAGTGATTTTGGTGTATTGAAGACTTATAGGTTAAGGGAATAATGCATTTGTGAGTGTACACAGATCTATAAGTCTATGAGGAGTTTGATAATTACAGAGAAAGTCGATCCCTAAAAATGAAGTTCTTTGACTGAAGACTTTGGATTTCTGAAGACTTTGAAGGTGAAGAAATTGGTGTGACCTTGAAGACTTGGTATTCATTTGAGGAATATGAAGCGTGAAGACTTATGTTTTCATAGTTTCATTTTCTCTTTCTTGAGTCATAGGAAACACCGTACTGTTAAAGGGGGTCGAGGAAATACTAAAGAAAATTTTCCATGTGATGCTCAACTCAAAATCCTACACCTACCAATCCCTTCGAGTGAAGCCATTGGAAATCTCATACAGTTCAGTCATATTCTTCAGTGACAGAGACGAAGTTCTTCTGGTCTCTGAGGAATTTGTTCTGACTGAGGAGTTAGGAATTCGCTAGTGCGGATTGCCTACACAATGAGGAACATGATAGCCCTGAGGAATTTGAACCTCAAATTTCCGACCGTTGCTGTGCTATGCGCCAGCTGTCCCAAAATATCTACCCACCTAACGGTCATATCATTGAAGGGCATTTATGTCTTATCATGCGGGCTGCTCCCTAGGCTATAAATAGCAGCCCCCTACAACCACTAGCTGGTTGGCTGCTCTGAGAGAAACTGACACTTATCATTTGAGAGCATCCCATCCTCCGAGGACTTTGAGCGAAAATCATCAAGTGAGGAAAAACCCCAAACCCAAACACCTACAAACCCAAAGTGATTGAGCATCACTGAAGAGATTGATCCTGCGTGGATCCGACGCTTGTTACCTTTGAAGACTGTGCTTCCTCCAGACGGTTAGGCGTCATGGTCTAGAGAATCCAAGAGGAATTGTGGATCGCCGCGTGACCGAGTTTGTGAAGGTTCGGAAGTCACCTGAAGACTTACCACGAGTGATTGGGCGAGGTCTGTGTGACCTTAGCTCAAGGAGAATACGGTGAGGACTAGGTGTCCTGGACTGTGTGTTCAGGACTGGGTGTCCGGGACTATGTGTCCTCAGGTTTAAATACCTAGCCACTCCAACCAGATGTACAACTGAGACAGCAGTTGGAACTGGTCTACCAAATCATTGTCTTCACCGAGCTTACTGGTTCTATTTCCTCAACTCTTTCATTTCCTCATTACTGTGTTGTGTGCTTGTCATATCTGTGTTTGAAGACTTTGACTGAAGACTTTCTCAATTTCCTCAGTTCAATTTCCTCAGTCTGTTTGTCTTCATCCTATGTTATCCTTTGTTTACGCTTTCTGTACTCTATGCTTGTTTTCATTTCATCATGATGACTATGCTTGTGTTCTGCTATGCATACTTTTGAGTACTTATTCCGCCGCAAGTAGTTCTTCACTAAGGAATTTCCTCACCCACAAATTCCTAAGTGAAGAATTTATAAAAATCGCCTATTCACCCCCCTCTAGTCGATATAACGCACTTTCAATCATAGATTTTGCATGGCGAGCCAAGTGAAAACCCTGGCGATAAGCGGCGCCCATGTCTTCTGGGTTATGCTCCAATAGTGGTCTGTGGTCGAGTCTTGGAAGAGTGCAAGGTAGCAACACTTGGCCAAATACTGACCAGTGTCCGTCCACAGACAACAAAGCTTCTCTTGGCCTCTAACAAGGAATAGATATCATAAGTGCTGCCACAACTCCACATATTGCACGAGGGTAACTGGACCAATGGCACCTTGAATGTCGCGTACCCATGCACGTCGAGGCAAGCCCTTGCAGGCCGTAGGATCTCGACAGCTACTGTTGGGCATCAGAGAGAGCATGAGAGGGGCGATCTCGGAGATACTCTAGCCGTCAACCTAGTGATCAGTCCAAAAAGCGGCAAGATTTTCCGTCACGAAGCGTCCAAGTTGTGGAGGCCGGAAAGACTTGGCGGGCTTTTTCAGATCATGAGGGAGATGAAGGTGGCTTCAGGGGCGTGTCGGTTCTGTGCGTTGTAGCCATAGCCAGCGCACATGCAGGCCACACTAGAGCGTTGCAAGTCTCAAATACCAAGACCTCCCGGGAAAATTGGGTGGCTCTTGCCTAGCAAAGTCCACTCTAGGCTACCACCGTGGTCGTGTTATGTGTCGGGCCACAGGTACATAGGTGGTTGTCCACTGGAGGAGGAAGGTGCAACGTTGGGCTGCCCGATAGAAGGCCAAAAGGTAGTGAAGGTCATCTATGTTGGTGTTAGTTTGTTAGAGGGTCATATCGACACCCCCAACATGTTGCACCAACTGCTGATACTCCTGCCTAGGTACATAATCGTCGTTGTAGCCAAAAGGCTGTTGCGACATGTCCCAAACGGCACCTCCTTCCCAAGCACCCCAACCCTACTCGACACCGTAGCCCGCGACTGCCTCCCACTGAGGAGCCTCCTCAGGCTCGACATCTTGCCTCAGACCTGCATTGTCCCTAGCCTGATTAATCTGATAGAGGGTGACCACCCACTCCTAACGAGTGCTCACCTCAAGAGTCTGGCTAAGAGGCAAGCACGCAACAACTATAACATCACCAGGCAAGGGGCACTAATAAGAATGATCCCCTCCATGCACCCTATCGTGGCGCAAAAATTTGCTAGCAATCATAACAACCTCATTTAGTACGGTGGGGCCGGTGTCAACCGCCTTGCATCCAACCAAATCGATATGAAACCGATTAGTGATATGTATGATGAGGCCACCTATGCATATGCCTCTTAAAGCCTGCTTTCACTGCTTACGAAAATATGCAATCATCAAAGTTCTCAAATTTGGTTTCTCAACAAAATGGTGGTTGAGCACAGCATGAAGCGCACACATATCTGGATGAGACATGCCCCCTAAGTTCATCCTACTAAAAATAGTGTTTTCAATGAACTTCATAAAGTAACGTATGGCCAGGTTTTGAATGGTTGCTACCTTCTCCTTGGTGAAGCAACAAACATGTATCTATTTATTATTATTCAGTGGCAAGACACGGTCATTAAGCTAGTTACACTAGTGATAGGTAACTTGTGATGCAATATCATGGTCATAAAAATTTGTCATGATGAAACTCGATATGCAAAGTAAAAGAATTCAGGGAGCATAGTACTTTCGTGTAGTATTAGGACCAACTTTATAAATATTTTGGAATTTTAAGATATATAAACAAACAAACAGAAGGAGAAAGAGCGCAACAAAAGCTTAGTTTAGTCATAATTTATGAAGCAAACACCGATTACTTTGAAGGATTCACACTCCTGCTAAACTACACTTGGCAACACTCCAACTCACGCGTAGGCGGCTAGGGCAAAGTTATCCTCCCCTCCAAGCTCCATCGGCCAGCTGTGGATTCGCCTTCTCTCTGCATGTCGCTTCGGCGGCTGGTAGGGAGGATAATCGTGGTACCTTGGCTTCGACTAGTTTAGGTTATCGTTTTTCAGTCCTTACAGGGGCGGTGCTTGGGCGGATGGTTGTGCTTCATCTTTGAGTTGGTCTTTCGACTTCGACCCTTCTCGAATCCGTCCATTAGGATAGAGTTAACAAAGCTCCGACGCAGATTCCCTCCGTCTCTTTAGGGCGATGAAGTTGGGATTTCTCGCTGCATGGCGAGATCTGGTGTCTGGCACTTCGATCGATTTAAGGGTTCAATAACGACGACTATGGCTCCAGGGCGCTGTTCCTTAGTGGCACGTGCGAAGATTTCTCGATAGCCATCGACAAGATCAGACATGCTCCGGCATTGGAACGACAACAGCTGCGTGTCTGGCGGCTCATTCTGACGGCGATAGAGGTCGTTTGGTGATCCAGTGACTTCAATGTAATTTTATTTTGTTTGGCGTGCTTCGTCTTTTAGTGAACTTTTATATTACCTTTTTTCCAAAATTCTTGTCTAGATACGGATATGTCTAACACTAACATGCGACTAGATACATTCGTTCTAAACAAATCGAAGACAAGAATTTTGAGAGGGATGGAGTAGTAGAATTGCGCTTTTTTGTAAAAAGAAATAAGAGAAAAAACTACACTCGGCAACAAACAACTTAACGAGCTAAGCATGCGTCACAAATGCCGGAAGGCGATCGCTGGAAGGCACCTATCACGGCTCACGTCCTTGCATCGCCGCGGCCCGCGGCCGTTCACATGGCACGCCACACGGCACGATCCATTCTCCCCACGTCTCCGATTTCGGGGCGGAGGAGATCATGCCGTCGCCAATGGACTTCAATAAATACTCCAACAGGCGACGTGCCACCTGAAAATACAAACATTGCAATAATAACCCACTGCCGAGTTCCCGAAAATTGCCAAGCAGTACTCAGTGCCGAGTACCAAACGCACTAGTAGCTGGACATGTCTACGCCTGTGCAAACATCCAAAGATCAAACGCAATTGCCTCTGGAGCAGTATCCGGGAAAAATGCCAAACCCAGCATGAAAAGTGATTATTGCTCATCATCAATTTTTATTCTTCTGGAAGAGGCCCTAGCAGTTAATATCGGCACTAAATTCTCATTCTCGCCAGCTGTGACCCCCCGCACTCGCACTGAGATTCGCGAATTGGTTGGTTGGATGAACCCAACAGCAGAGTAAATAAATGAACCGGAAAGAAATAGCGTACGCGGCTGCTCAAGAACTGCGAACTTTTTCCTGCGAGAAGCGACGCGACGTCACACCCACGAGTTCGTCGCTCGGCGTCGTCACGATCTTCTTCTTCCACGACCCCCCCTGTTCGTGTTCGCACAACCAGCAGATAGATCTTCCGATCTCCAAGCGCACAACCAGCAGAAGGATAGATATTCCTGCGGATATCGCGGCGGAAGTCCCGGCCGTTTCAAATTTGGTTGGGAGAGCGACGCGGCATTGACCCGCCGTTCCGATCGCCGCGTGCCATGATCATGGCGTCTCGCGCAGCTCCTCTCGTCCTGCTCCTCTTCTTCGTGGCCGCGTCCATGTTCGCCGTCGATGCGTCAGGTGCGTAACTCCCTACACGTCTTCCTTTCCGTCGATGGCGCTCGCCGAATTGTCAGGTGTGTGACTTTGGTGGGTGGGATCATGTGCAGCGGCGGTGGCGGCGGCGCCCGGCGTGAACTCGCCGTTCGTGCTCGCGGCGGCGCGGACGCAGCGGAAGGACCCGCTCGACGGGCTGAGGTACTACACCGGCGGCTGGAACATCAGCAGCGAGCACTACTGGGCCGTGAGTTCTCCTCCTGAAAATTCTTGATCCGTTGCCTGCCGTCCGCAGTCGGTGAAATTCAGTCCGTGATGCGTTCCGGTTTCTAAATTCTGCTGTTGTTTCCGCGATGCGATTCTGCAGTCGGTGGGCTTCAGCGCGGCGCCGGTCTTCGCGGCGGCCGGAGTCTGGTTCGCCGTGTTCGGCGCCGCCCTGTTCCTCGCCGGGTGCTGCTACTGCTGCTGCCCCAGCCGCAGCACCTCCTACTCCCGCGCGGCCCTGGTCGTCTCGCTCCTGCTCCTCCTCGCCTTCACGGCCGCCGCCGCGTAATTCTCTTTAACCCGATCAGTTTGCCGCCGTTTCCTCTCCCACGAGTCACAACCACCGCCGCTCTCCTAACCTAACCAGGCTTCGGTGCGTGTTCGTGTTGCAGCATCGGGTGCGCCATCCTGTACGACGGGCAGGGCCGGTTCCACGGCAGCACGGCGGCGACGGTGGACTACGTGGTCAAGCAGTCGGGCGACACGGTGGACAACCTGCGGGCCTTCTCGGGGTTCCTGGAGGCGGCGAAGGCGGCCGGCGTGGGGCCCGTCTCGCTGCCCGACGACCTCAAGGGGAGGATCGACGGCGTCGTGCGCAGGGTGAGCTCCGCCTCCGACGAGCTCGCCGCCCGCACCGCCAGCAACTCCGCCAAGATCCGAGACGCGCTGGACACAATGTACGTCACTGAAACAACAGTACCCGTTTGTTCTTTGCCTGAAATTTCAAGAAACTTATGGAACATTTCCATCCCAAAATGAAGAACCACCGCAGAAAAATCAGTAGTTCGTAGATTTCCTAACTAATTTGCCGTCGCCTCGCAGAAGGAAGATCCTCATCGTTCTTGCAGCCGGGATGCTAATCCTCGCCTTCGCTGGCCTTGGTGAGCAGCACTGGTCACTGAATCTTCAACTGAAATATTATTCTGCTTCCGCTGCGAGGAAATGATCTGATGAACTCGTGTATCTTGCAGTGTTCTCGGCGTGTGGATTGGAGTCGCTGGTCTACGTGTAAGCATAGTTAATGTAGCTGCATGCGGTGTGAGACTTGGGTGTTAAGCTACGGTAGCACGTCTGACTGTTCGTCCGTCCGTCTGTCTGCAGGTTGGTGTTCCTCGGGTGGATTCTGGTTGCGGCAACGTTCGTGATGTGCGGCACGTTCCTCCTCCTGCACAAGTAAGCGCGCCACCAACCTCAACATAGCTCACTCACGCAAGAAGAAGTGCAGCAGTGACATATGTTTTTCTTTCAGCGTGGTGGGGGACACGTGCGTGGCGATGGGCGAGTGGGTGCGGCGCCCGCAGGAGCACACGGCGCTGGACGACATCCTGCCGTGCGTCGACACGGCGGCCGCCACGGAGGCGCTCGGCCGGAGCAAGGAGGTGAACTACCGCCTCGTGGACGTGCTCAACGGCGTCATCTCCAACGTGACCAACCGCGACTTCCCGCCGCAGGCGCCGCTCTCGCCGCCGCTCTACTACAACCAGTCGGGGCCGCCCGTTCCGCCGCTCTGCAACCCCTACACGCCGGACCTCCGCGACCGCGCCTGCGCGCCCGGCGAGGTCGCCGGCCCGGACGCCGCGCGGCAGGCGTGGGGCGGCAGCGTGTGCCGGACGGCGGACGCTGGCGGGTCGGGGGTGTGCGCCACCGCCGGGCGGTTGACGCCGTCCATGTACGCGCAGATGGTCGGCGCCGCCAACGTGAGCTACGGGCTGTCCCGGTACGGGCCGGTGCTTGTGGACCTGGCCGACTGCGCGTTCGTGCGCCGCGCGTTCCAGGCCGTCGGCGAGGACCACTGCCCCGGGCTGCGGAGGTACAGCGAGCAGGTGTACCGGGGCCTGCTGGCCGTCGCGGCCGCCGGGCTGCTCTTGGTGCTGCTGTGGGTGGTGCACTCGAGGGAGAGGCGGAAGAGGAGCGACGCCAGGGAGGTGGAGCTCATGGCGCCGCCGCCGCCCTTCAGGTACCCGCTGGAGGAGAAGGCGCTGCTGCACAGCCCGAGAAGAAGGCCGTACATGTGATGTGAGCGTGCCGGTTTGTTAGGCAGATATCATGCTTGCTAGTCTCCAACCGGCAGGGGCTTCCTGCAGGGTTGCATTGTGCTTTGTAGCCTACTGCCAGATTGCATTAACAGTCTTGAATATGATAGCGAGGCACTAATTCGAACTTAAACCGTGAAATGGATCGGTCACCTGCAGATTTCCTGCTGCGAGCTAGTACCATATTTGTTGTGAAAAAACGCTTATGAGTAATCCAACCAAAAAATTACAAATACAAAATAGTAAATCGGAACCTAGAACACTGTCCGACAGCAAGAGGAACCCTAGCACTACTCCCATGTCGCTGATTTAGTATTTTGGGACGGGAACTAAACCTATTTTCCTTTATTCCAAACACGGAGGAGCGGCTCGTCTTCGAGCAGGGGGCTCGTGTGGCGGCGGCGGTGCGTCGCTCCTCCGCGCGCACCGTTCGTGCTCCGTGCGCGGTGGGGAGGGCGGCGGTGCTCGCGGCGGGCTGGTGCTGCGCCCCCTGCTCCGCGTCTGTGGGGCGCGCGTTGGCGCGTCGCCTCCCAGATCCGGCGCGGTGGCCCTGCCTGCGGTCCCTCCTTCGGCACGTGTGGCGAGCGGGGGTCCCTCGGTTGTGAGGGCGGCGTCTTCCTGCGGCAGAGTCATCTGCCTCGGCTGTGGACTGCCGCGCGCGGGCCTGGGTGTGCGCTGCCTCGGCGGCGGATCTGACAGTCTTTGCTCTCCCGCGAGCTGGAACTTCGGAATGGGGTGAGGGTGAGCGCGCCGGGGTTCCACGCACGAGGTGTGCGGTGGGCTAGGCGTGAAAGCAGGTGCGGTTCTCGCTCATCCCCGCTTCTCCCCCGATTTGGAGGCTTCGCATGGCGCGGCGGTCTTTGTTCGTGGGCTGGCAGCGAGTGCTTCCTCTGCTCTGTGGATTTGGCTCTAGGAGGACTAGCAGGCTACAGGTTTTTGGGGCGCGCACACTGCCAGCGTAATGCTGGGCTCCGATTTCGGTCGTAGCCAACGACGGCGGTGCCTGTGGGCGCCGTCTCCTTGTTGAAGGCGTCGTGGTGCAGTGTTCGTCTTCCCTCCTGTCTGCTTCGGAGGAAACTTTGGATCCCGGTCTTTCGGATCAGGCGATGGTGGCGCTCAACGTCACGTTCCCTGCGTGGGCTTCGTCTTTGAGCTTGCCTTGGCTAGGGTGACCAGTGGCTCGAGGTGGTTCCGTTGGTGGCTTGTGGGGGCGATGGTGGCGGAGAAGTGGTGCTCTGTCTTCGTGATCTTGGCTCGGCCATGCCCTGAAGTGGGGCTGATTCTTTCGTCGAAAGCCGGGTTAGCGAGGTGTGGTCTTGTACTGGATCTCCTCGTTCCCATCTCTCCCCCTTCGGGGGGTTTGTTGGGTGGCGACCAGACAGCCAATGTTCGAGGCACTCCGCCTTGTTTGGTCAGATGAAGATGAAAGTTGGCGTCCTCCTTCAGGCTGGCTATGCTGAGGAGGTTGAGGTGGTGGTGGTGCGGCCGGTTTGGGGTTGATGGTGGTTGGAGCCCTTCTTTGGCGGTGTTCTTCTTGTGTTCATGCTCCAGCGCTCTTCGGTGTGTCTCTGCTTGGCGATGTCAAGCGACTTCGTCGGTGTGCACACAGGTGCCGTGGCGTCGTCTCGGCCTCGTGCAACCTTTCAAATGTGCCCCGCAGCGCAGGTGGTGTTGCGGCGTTGTGCAGTCTCGGTTTCGCGGAGCCTTTTGATTGTGTCGACGGTACAGTGTCATCGGCTTGTCTGCTTGGCGATGCCGACTTTGCCTGCGGTACACAGGCGCCGTGACGCCGTCTCGGCCTCACGTGACCTTTCGAAGGCACCCCCGACGCAGATGGTGTCGTGGCGTTGTGCAGTCTCGGTTGTGTTAGGCCGATGGTGCAGTACCGTGGTTTTGTCTTGGCTGGCCAATGCCGTTTGATCTCACTGGTGGAGCCTCGTGTTGTGTCGGGGCGTGTGTTCCCTCTTTGTTCTCCCCTGTTTATATGTTGTGGTGTGTGTTGTTTTGCTTTATCTCTTCTCCTCCTGTGCCCCCTGTAATTCTTGTTCACTTGAACCCATCCTGCAAAAGGTTGTGAAGCCTTATAGGCAAATGAATACAATTCAGGTGGGGGAGTCCCCCGCGCCCCGGTGAAAATTCTAAAAAAGTATTTTGGGACGGAGGGAGTATATTAGAGAGAATTTTGTCGGTAATTGTGTCAGGTGCCTCTAGGAGAGGGATAGCAAGCGGACACTTCTCCGGGCAGTTTTAGTTGCTTTGCTAGATTCGAACTGTGGCAGCTCTAAACGAAAAACACCTTCTTATGAAGAAATTGTCGTGTTATTTTGAAGGTGTCATCCCTACAACTAAAATTGCCAGCGACATCGTTTGAAATGTCACCCTCTCCGAGCGAACTTTCTCCAGCTAAGAAGGTTCATTTTTCTAGATTTAAGCATGTTCTAGTAGATCCGCCTAAAACCCAAATTTCCTCATACTTTTGTTCTCCTAAAACTTTTCTCCACTAGCTCAGATATAGTCTAGAGTAGGCACTTATCAAAAAAATAGATACGTGCTGCGCTGCTTCCTGCTAGTCCGCAACTTTCCCGCCCGATCCTAACACAACAACCGTCGCTCGCCTTGCCGCTGGCCGTTCCCAGCACTGGTGACAGGCGGAATGGAAAGCCTCACCCTCGCCGGTGCCAGAGACCACCGCAAAATTGGCGCCTCAAGGATCAAAACGGCGGCACAAGGGAAAAACTTGATTAGAGCTTTAGGCCACCGGCGGTGGTCGCCAGTCGCTCTGTCGCCACCACCCTACCATCCTTGGCCCAGTTGGTTGGTAAGTGGGACCAACAGTCATCGACCATGGCAGTGGAGAACATGGCTGCATTGGCAAAGAAGAAGAAATCAACGGTCGCCTCGATGTCACCTCCTCAATGTCCCACGGCATCGACGACTACTACTTGGCCTCCTAAAACTGTGCAGCCACCCCATCCACCTTCGGGGACCGAAGAACAGAAGGATCCAGACGAGAATTGGAGCGAGGCCGACATGCTCGAGGCTCACAAGGTTAGGAAAAAATATTTTTATTCTGCAATTTTGCAACTGAATGATGCATGATTTGACTTTGATTGCTAGGTTTTTTTTCTTTGCTATTGTAGTGAGCAAGTGAATGATGATGTAGAAGATTTCATGGAACAATTAAATGCAAGCCATATAGCCAAGAGATGACGAGAAATGCCGAGAGGGAGCAGGAGGCCGAGGAGGTGGATATGCCGGACCCCCAAACATTGAAAAGGAGGAGTAAGTCATTCAACTACAACACCGAGGAAGATGAAGCTTTTTTTTTGTGGGGAGGAAGATGAAGCTTTGTGGTGGCGGTAATGGTGGTGCCGGCGCGAGACCGTGAGGCCATTGTGAACTATGATTACTTTTGGTCCACCATCTGTTTGGTGGATTTCTTGAAATGAACTTGATCATTTGGTGCCTTTTGGCACAAATTATGTTTATATTCATTGGTTTGGATGAACTTTATTCATACTCGTAGATGAACCGTGATGTGGTGGATTCGATTTCTTTATGTTTGTTTTAATACATGATGAAGTTGTTTCAATTGTTTGAGCGAACGTCGGATAACTTGGCAAAAGAAAATTTAGGGAGTAAGTTTTAGAGAACATGGTAGATAAGATTTCCTCAAATATAACTTTTTCTGAGATGTGGAATACGTCTTGTAATTTTTGGGTAGGGAATATGCTGAGGTTCTCTAACTATCTCTTACGAGACTAGAAGTAGAATTACATGCACTCCCAGTCTTTTGTATTGGTAATGTTACCCCGTAAAAAAAGACATTTGCTGGGAGAGGGGTGGTAAGCGAATGCCATTTGATAGCAGTTTTAGTTCTGAAGAAAAATCAAACTACGGCAGTTTTTAAACGAGAAATATCTTCTCTGAAGAAACTGGTACGTCGCTCCAAAGAAACTGCCACCCTCTCAAAATAAAAACGCCACCTAAAACGTTGGCATATGCCATCCTACATGGCGAACGTTCGCCGGTTCGTGAGCGTCCTTTGTATTTTACACATGGTGGTTTTCGTCGGTTTGGATAAACGAGACGCCATGTTTGTAGGATCTCCGGCGCCCTTTTCTGTTCACCCTCCCTCTCATCCTCGCACGCCTCCAAACAGGGAGGCGGTTGCGCTCCGCAACAAAGGCGATCACACCATGCATGCACACTACTCCAGTGACTGATGCAGCGAGATAAACAACCAACACATCCCCGGCCGGTTACTTGTTACCCCGGTTAACGCAACACAGAAGCTCCCATGGCCACCGTGACCTCCTCCTCCCCCTCGTGCCCCAAGCCCAAGGCCGCCAAGCCGGCCAGGTACTGCCTGTGCGCGCCGACGACGCACCCGGGCTCCTTCCGGTGCAGGCTACACCGCCCGACGGCGGCCAAGGCGGCGCCTTCTTCGGAGCCTGAGGCGGCCAAGGAATCGGTTGAGAGGAAGGAGGCGGCGGCGGCGGCCGCCGCGCGCGCATTGCTCGGGCGGGTGGCGCGGGCGCCCGGGCGGGATGCTGGGAGGATCAAGGGGTTTCAGCCTGGTCCTTCCAGGCTACGGATCATGGACAGGACGGTTGAGTCGGTGCAGACCGCAGAGGACGCAGTCTCCGTCTCCGTCACATGATGAAGTGCTATGCAATATTTGCTTTGAATCGGATCGTGTTGTAGTACGTGTTATAGCTAGTGTTTAGTTTGGCCTAGGGTTGGTTGGATGTAATGTACTAAAAGGATTGGGAACTTTGGAGTGCGGATTGAAGTTCGGAATAACCATTCGTGGTTCATGTTCTTTCTTTGCATTCACAAATGTGAAATGTCGTGTAGAACTCTACAAGTATGGTAGGAAAGTCTCTCTAAGTTTGGCCTTTTTCGACGAAAACACGACGGTTTCGCTTTCACCGAACAATGCGGACAAACTTTACGTTACTTATCCATTATTATCCTTCAAGATATCAAGGAGTGATATAAGGGTTTGAGCCCACATGTCCAAAGGAACACAAGAGGCGAGATCTCGAGCCACCTTCGGGAATGGGCAATCCTTGCAATGATGAGTCTGGTCGACTGGATAAATAATACCCAATTTTAGAAAGGGCTGAGTTGAGTATGGTCCAGTCGGACATCCTGACCTGTAGAATGCTCCAACCCGGGGTCCAACACAACCACATCCAGTGGCCACTCGACAACGTCAGATATAGGGTCGGACATAATGCCGAAGGTCCCAACGTGTCAGACACCAGGTCAGAGAATCCGACCTAATGTGTGCCCCATTCCAGAGAGCAAAGTGATATGTCGAACATCAGGTCAGATAGTTTGACCCAGTGTCCGACCCTGGTATGCTGCACATAACAAGCTGGAATTTGGAGGCTCTCTCTCACATAGGTGTGAGTAGTATTTGGTTAATCTTATTTGTCAACTCCCACACGTATACATGACGTATCACCCCTTTATATTGTGACATACCTACGACTCAAAAGTGAGAAATGGTCGGTGGGAAAAATAGACGCGTCGTCTTCTTTTATGCTTTTAGCTCGGGG
>NC_057811.1:123194200-123197596 GCF_018294505.1 Triticum aestivum | reverse complement strand
GAACATTATGTTTCATTTACATTGATATGTATACTAAAAACCTACTCGAAACAATGTTAGTCATCTAATGACCATTGGCATTAACACCAAAACCCTCATTAGGGCGGTTGTCCTTTCAATCTCCCATTTTTTCGTGGTTGATGACAATATGATTAGACCAATTTCATAAAATATTATAATAAGCTTATCAATGGTTCTAGAGGTTTAGGTTGAGCTCCCCTTACATTTGTGCACACATAAGAGAATTCTTTGCATTTGAATACAAAGTCACAAAGTAGGATCAAGGCTTCCCCTAAATCCAAAGGAATAGGAGGGTGCAAAAGTGAAAATAGATGCACAAGGTGAGTTCCACTTTTGCAACAAACTTGTGACATAAGAGATGACTTAGAAATAATTCATGCATATAACATAATCATCTCAAAATGACAGCAAGTGTGTGTGTGTGTGTGTGTGCGCGCGCGCGTGTGTGTGGTGACATGGCATGGCATGACATAGCAAGAAAATAACATGAGATGAGAGAAACTATGATTATGGAAATAACAAGATAAGCATCAAGCATAGCCACAAGTCACAACATATAACATGCTCTCATACATAACATAAAGGTAGCCCCACACACAAATAAAGTATCGTGTATGTCCTACGAAGTTTTAAACATCAGCAAGCACAAAAAGATCCAATGAGAAGTGAGAGCTTGTCAAATAACCATATAGAGCTCGAAGCCAATCTAAATAGAGCAACTGTAACATCCTAAAATTCATTTGTTTGGAATGACAACTATTTAAAATAAGATTAATTAAAATTTCTTGTGTTGCTTGTGCGTAGCTAGATTTAACTACCATTTGAAACTTTTGGGGTTTAAATGAGCTTTAAATTGAGAGGGCAAAGAGATTTTCCCAAATATCCAATTATGGATTTGATTGGATTTTTATTATTTGGAGTTCAAAAACATTTTTGGGAATTACTTAGAACCCTATGGCCCAAAATAGTGTTTACAAAAATATTTATGTCTTTTTATTAATATTTTGGCTGGAAATAAATTTCACTAAGCTCCAAAGATCATGTTGGGTTTATTTGGATTTTTGTGGAATTTCCCAATTTGAAATGGATTGATTATAAACTCAGTTAGAATTTCAAATAGGAAATAAAATAAGGAAACCTAACCCTAAAGCCTAATGGGATGCAACCCATTCCTATCTAGCGCACTCGAAACAATGTTAGTTTCTAATCATCATTGTCATTAACACAAAAAACCATCATCACAGACAGCCTTTCAGATTTCATTTCATACTCCAATATAAAACCTTGTTCTCAATGTAATGATGTGATCAATAAGAGAAAACTTAGTATCATCAGTAACATCTTGAGCTAATTTCTGTAAAATCTTGGAGTTGTCAAGATCTCCCATGTAACTTTTTTAATGTCAGTGAGCCGGTCTACTTGAACCCACTGTAGCTTGTGCAGAAAAAGATGCAGTCTAATCTTTTCTTGACAGTGCATCGGCAAGAAGATTTCCCTTTCCTTTCTTGTATTCAATGGAATAGTCATATATACTCCAATAACTTCAACAGTGCCTTATGATGCATGTCATATGTCAATTTATGTGTAGTCATGAATTGAGAGATTGTTGACGTGTTTTGATAATCAGGGGATATCCCATAAGTGTGACGCCCTCGATTCAATCGTACACTAATCATACACGCAAATGTGTACGATCAAGATCAAGGACTCACGGAAAGATATCACAACACAACTCTAGACACAAATTAAAATAATACAAGCTTTATATTACAAGCCAGGGGTCTCGAGGGCTCGAATACATAAGCTCGAAAACACAAGAGTCAGCGGAAGCAACAATATCTGAGTACAGACATAAGTTAGACAAGTTTGCCTTAAGAATGCCAGCACAAAAGCATCTACGAAAAGGCAAGGCCTCCTGCCTGGGAGCCTCCTAACTACTCCTGGTCGTCAGCGGTCTCCACGTAGTAGTAGGCATCGGCGGTGGCATCTGGCTCCTGGGCTCCGACATCTGGTTGCATCAACTGGAAAGAAGAAGGAAGGGGGAAAAGGGGGAGCAAAGCAACCGTGAGTACTCATCCAAGGTACTCGCAAGCAAGGAACTACACTACATATGCATCGGTATCAATGAAATGGGCTGTATATGTGGACTAAACTGCAGAAATGCCAGAATAGAGGGGAGAACCTAGTCCTATCGAAGACTAGCATTTTCTGGAAACCACCATCTTGCAGCAACAGGAGGGAGTAGAGTAGCATAAAGTAAAGTAGTAGTAGTAGTGTTATCAACCTCGGCCAGAGATCCTTTCTCGACTCCCTGCAAGAAAGCAATCCCAGAGCCATACTATCCATTTCTCATATACATGTCTCATCTCAAGTATCCAGTTCTAGTTGTATCGATCAGGATACAACTCCAAGTGTCCGTTACCGTAGGACAGGCTATCGATAGATGTTTTCTTCCCTGCAGGGGTGCACCAACTTACCCACCACGCTCGATTAACTCTGGCCGGACACACTTTCCTGGGTCATGCCCGACCTCGGCCAAACAATACGCCGCAACCCGACCTAGGCTTAATAGAGAGGTCAGCATGCCGGACTAAACCTATGCCCCCATGGGTCATGGGCCATCGCCCCGGGAACTCCTGCACGTTGTGAGGGCGGCCGGTGAGCAGACCTAGCTACCTCCTTAAAAAGGCAGGTGCTTACCAGTCCAACCCGGCGCGCGCCGCTCAGTTGCTGATGTCTATTAAGCTTCGGCTGATGCATACGACGCAAAACGCCCATACTATGCCCACATGATGGTTAGTGCTATCAGGCCAGAGGCCCCTCGGATCAAATATCCATATCGTAGTGGAATAGTAGCACGCAGTAACAAGTAGAGACTCATGAAAGATGTGACCCCGTTGCCCCGTTGTAACACCCCGAGGATCATGCTACAGTAACTCTCTGTGATTAAGCTAATCATGTTGCTAAACAGGGCTTGATCACATTGGAATCACATTTCTTTTCAAACTCCTAATTCAAACTTCAATTAAATTTAAAGTGGAAAATAAAAGTTTTCAAAAATTTAAACAAAAATGTTCGGGCCATGCCAAATATTACAAGGGTAATTATACTAAAGAAAACATATTTTTATAAAATTCCTAAATAAATTAAATTGAAATAAAACAGAAAAGAAAATAAACAAATAAAAAGAAAATACAAAAGAAAACAGAACAAACAAAAAAAAGAGAAGGAGAAGCCCCCCCCCACTGGACCCTGGCCCAACTGGGCCGACCCCAGGCCCAGCCGGCCTAGCCCACCTCCCCGGGTCGCCCTCCCCTTCCCTGTTCCCCCGACCGGGGTCGGAACAGGGGCAGGTCCCCGCCGCACCCCCTCGCC